>NW_027281548.1:0-110693 GCF_046629955.1 Centroberyx affinis | reverse complement strand
GTCACTAAGATACCGAGCTCGCTAAGTGAAATATCAATAAAATGCAAACAAATATATCCTACATGCACACATATCTGAAAAACCATCATGTATGTCACTGTTTGATTGAACTGAACAGGGGCATAACGAATATTTCACAGGAATAAAGAATATTCATCCAGCTTGGAGGTACCAACAAAATGCATTCCAATATTTTGGGCTAGAAAGTTAGAATGCTTTTTTGGACTAAAAAGAGTGCTCATGGTTTGCTCAGTCTCTAGACACTAAAGACAAGCTTGCAAAGACCGTGGACTGATAGAGTATGAGGACAGGTTTTCTTTGCTTCTCCTCCCACTCTTATAATCATAATAAAACTTTATATATCACTTTTTCAAAACAGAGTTTACAAAGTGCTAATTGGTGACACCAAAACAAGTCAAGGCAATGACAGAAGGCAAATCCAAAGTAATACACATGTTCAAGTAAAAGAACAAGCATTCAAGTAAAAGAGGAGTTTAGGAATTTAGCAACACACACACACACAAACAAAGAAAAAACTATAATCAGGCTAATTCAAAAATATGAGTTTTAAAAAGTTAACTCTTTTCAATTGTTATTCAGTGTGTTAAGGGATGTCATTTGAATTCCATTGTGTGTGTAACATTGATGAATAGCTTTGCACTCTATATTGTAATTTGTTAATAGATTGCAAGACAAGCTGAAAACAATCATTTATTATGGATCATATTTACAGTATGCAAAGTCTTACATGAGTTGGCAAAGTGTGATTGATCAAGGATGAGAAATTACTGGGTTGAGCCACTTTGAACACACTTGTGTTTGTTTTTGCTCCTATTGTCTTCATGTCCCACTGTCTATGGAGCTGTCACAGGTGGATGAGTTTTATTGTAGATGTGAATTAGCTTGTCAACATCATTGTCCTGCTTAATTATTACATGCTATGATGAGATCAACTATGAAAGCACAAAACCCCTTAGTGCAGAAAAACCTCTGATGATTGACTTCAGCTAAGTTCAGGACTTATTGTTCAAAGATAATATATTCGGCACAAATCCAAGCTTAACAACAATCTCTATGAAGAACATTCACCCTAAATAAATGTGATATAAATTGATATAACTGCCAATCAGGAAATTCATTTGAGAGAGACCTTATTTCATAAAATCCATTAAGACAGACTGAATTCTTACTTATCCCTCACTTTGAGTCACTATAAATGTGCTTCAATTCAAGCCATGAGTATACCCATCTAATGAACACATTAACCCCTCCATCCTGTATATGAACACACATTCTTGAATTTTAATATTCTGTTTGCAACTCTTCTCAGTGGAAGTGACACAGAGAGAGAGGCGAGAAGGTAAGGGCTGACCTGAAGGAGCTCTGTCAAAGAGCCAACCATGTGGAGAGGAAAGCTGCTGGTATTTCTAGGTCAGAGAGACCATGTGAGTATGCTCCCAGCTCCTTCAACTGGACTGAATGATTTATTACTCAGTCAGAGAACAGCACAGGGGGAAGAAGAAGGGTAGCAAAGAAAGAAAGGAAGGAAGGAAGGAAGGAAGGAAGCCAAATACACTCAACAAAGCTAAAAAAAAACAAACCTCTTTGACAGGCATGTATGTCGCTTTGGATAAAAGCGTCTGCCAAATGGGAAATTGTAATTGTAATTATTCAGGGTTCCCACGCGTCCTGGAAAACAGTTGACCAATTTTCCAGTCATGGAAAACACATGGAAAATGAGAGAAAAAGCGAAATGTCCTGGAAAATCTTGTGTTGTCCTGGAAAATTATTTCAACATTCTCCTATTTTCCTTTAGCTGAGAATGAACTACTAGGCTATCTATCAGAGCTCCCTAAAACAGATAACATTGCCATCTGAAAGGGCTAAGTTATGTTCAGGATCATATTAACGTTCAAATGGTAATTTATGGACGAGAGTATTTTGAATAGGCTCCTCTCGGTTATGTTGTGGAAACGCTGTGACGAAGTCACGTCACATGGTAGCACATGCAGGTTGGATGACATTACAATTTAAGTGGCCGAAACTCTGAATAATGTAAGTTACATTATCCTTAAAATGTAAATATTAGTCACTGCTGGCTGGTAACTGTGGTAGTTTTTATATAGATTAATGTTGCTTTCCTCCCAACTTGTTTTAAACAGTTGAATAATGTTAAATTGGTTAGCATGTTTGGTTCAGTTGCTAAAGTTGACATACTTGCTAGCTTGTTTTGCCTGCAAAGGTTTAAGGTTTGTGATTCAACTCTGGCTAGGAGCAATGGTTTCGAATGTGTGTTGGGCATTGTTGAGAGAGTTGGATAACCGGCTAAATACTGGCTAACGGTATTTTTTAGTTGCGACCGGCAGCTCTATAGCTCGCTCTGTCTGACGGTCGGTCGGTAGGTCGGTCAGTCCACAAAAAGAGAGAGAATACAGATTAGTGTATGGCGCGATCCCTGTCTGTCATACCAGCTAGATCATCACTGAAAATGTCCTGGAAAAGTCCTGGAAAGTGATCTCTAGAAAAGAGTGGGAACCCTGTTATTGTAGTCAAATATGTGCTAACACAGATTTTGGATAGCCTTCCACTCTGGCCCACACCTGTAGGAAATGAATAACAAAAAAGTTACATTTTCATTCATTTTCAGGTGTAAAATGCCAAAGCAGTGAACAGCATAAAAATAGAATAAAATATTTGAAGCTAAAACTGGAAGTGTCTGATCCTATGACTGGCATGGAGACCCATTGTGTGGGAGGTTTTGTAAAGCTGCCTGGAAAAAAATACATTACAATCACCCTGTAGGCTAAACCTATTAGGTTTGTCAAGACCATAAAATTCTGCTATAATCTGATGTGATATATTACACACAAGCCAACATACACCCATACACACAGCACGAATAGTGTAAACACACACATACAGTATCCTTCAGTGATTCTCATTAGGTGACATGCTATATTGAACTCTATTTTCCACACAGTAGAAACCTATCCACCTATCTATTCCATCACACATCCTTTAACAGTTAGGTTTATCTCTTCAGCAGTTCTTAGTCTTCATACACACTTCGCCAAAAACAACATCACATGTTTTAACCTGCATCATACACAACTGCTACCGTACTCCCTTGGGTTTGAGCGCGCAATAATACTAATAATGTGCCCATGAAGCATGCACAATGATTTGGTTAAATTTGCTTTCCATGCTTTCCATTTGATTTTAAAATTGTTTTGATGCAAAGTCAGATCAAGTGTGACTACTAGCACCCCTGCTGGTTGTGTTAATTGCTGACAAAAATGGCTACTTGTGGCAAACTGACTAACTAAAACAATTCACCATGAATAATTAACTGCATGACCTTTGCCAGAATAGACATTTTTGTAAACTACGAACTGCAATAAAACATTTATAAACATCCTAACAAAAAAACAACTTTGTCTTTAGCAGCCCACAAGTAAATACAATCAACATTGTTTTGATATGCAGACAGAAGCCCTTTCATTCAACGAATTCTAACATGATTTCATATCAAATTCCCTATGGAAACATCATGCCTTTTCTCACGGAGCTTTGACTACAATCACCAGAGGGTGACATTACGGGTTTCCCTTCCCACTGCATTATGGATGATGTGTGGAAATAGAATTTATTATAATTTGCAGCATAAATAAATGTTCTGCCACAAGCTGAGTATACTCTATGTGACCAATTTAATTTTTTTTTTTACCTTTATCCAAAGAAAGTTTGCTAAGAATGTGTGCTCTTTTTCCAACAATGTCATGCTTCTTATTTATACAATTACACACATTAACAACATGAAGTAATAACTGCTAACATTAAGTAAAATTACCAATAAGTGGAGTGAGCAGGTCTTACCTCCAACATCATGGATGTAGCCTTCAGTCCAGTCGCTGAACATTTTGATTTGCACCCTCTTGGGTAATTTGGCCTCCAGCTTTGCTCATCTTTAAATAGATAATGTTGAAGGACAATTTTGGTATACTGTTTACACCTGCTTTGTTCTCTTCTGCACAGAATTTCCTACCACAAGTACAACATAAATCAAGTATGGCTAATGAATAAAGCAAATTAGTCAGTTGGCCTCCTTAAACAGAATAAGCACTACACTTAAAAACACAAAACTGTTTTCCTAGCTCTGTCTTGTTAGCTATTTATGTAATTATTTTCATATGCAGAACTAGCTACAAGCAGTTGCAAATTTAACATGAATTTAAGTTAGCAAATAAGTGCCATGGTCTCTGCGGCATATATGGAGACACAAACAGAGTTGGCGACTGCAATTTTCAATGGCAGTCACAATATTGTCTGTTGCTAAGTAACTAGTAGCCAAACTTTTTCTAACTAACTTTAATTAAAAGTCATCTGCCATAATCAACTGACACCATTAGTATTTAATTATTTGCTGTAATTAATTTCTCCACTGAACATTTGTTCCATAAACAGTCAGAGAGATCTTGGCAAGGCATGTAGCAACAGAGTCATGTGACTCTAACCACATAACGTACACTGGTAGCTGGCTTTCAGAACAATTAACCTAAAGTTAATTAGAACACACCTCTAATTTGAGCGGACCAGAGAGTGAGTCATGGTGGCTTTATAATCACAGGGAGGAGGCCTCATTAAAAAACAAAGGAATAACCTAACAAAACACACCTTTAGCACTGAGGATATGTAAAGTTATGCATGGCAAACAGATAATACTTTAATTTGCTTTTTGCAAGAAAAATTGCTGATGAGAGAGATATGTTGGGAAGCTTCTTAGCGGGACACATAGGTAGACTGGCCATGTAGTGTACCAGGCATTTTCCCAGTGGGCCGGTTGACCTGTAGGCTAGCAGCCAGCCAACCAAAAAATTCCCTGTCTCTTTCACTAGCCCTGTAGATCTGCCAGCTGATTGGGAGGGGTGGATTACGGACCACTGATACATCTTTCTCCTTCCACCAACCATTGGTGCATTCTGTCTGAATTGAGATTGACAGACCGACTGAGTCTGCTTAACAAATAACAAGGAAAAGCAGCAGACCAAAAACCGCAAAGCTGGGACTGAAAAATTAAGAGGAAAAAATGTTGAGGCTAATTCATTTATTTGGTAGCACTGTAACTAACACCACTGTAGCTCTAGTAACTTCTGCAAACACCAACATGCAGCAACTCAGTATTCTAGCTATTGTGCTGCCTTCAAACACTGTCAGATATATAATAATAATATGTTACTGTTTAATAAATAATTAGTATTATTGTATGTTTCTATTTTCCCTCTGTTAATTTTTTTTTTTAAAGACTCATTTTTAGGCTTCACTTGGTGGAGACCGTGTGAGAGAGACAGGAAGGTATGGGAGAGAGCGAGGGGAGGACATGCAGCAAATGACCGTGGGCCGGATTCGAACCTGGGCCACTGTGGGAAGGACTAAGCCTTATAAACAACTCTGTTTTCTAAACCTGCAGACCGGAACACTTTGTTGATTGCTAAAAGTTACCACCCTATACATATTATATGCAACATCCCTTTTGGCCAATTCCTAAGAGTATGACAACTGTAGTACCTTAAATTAAGTTGAATGCAAAGCAAAGATCCTCTATGAAAATTTCAAAAACAGAGGGTATGAATTGCAACATGCATTGGACCATGCAAGAGCTACAGACACAACCAAAAATCTGACACACACAGAACAGTCTATTTTTACACTGAATATAGCCATTTGTCCAACTTCATCAAAATGATTATCTCCAAACATTGCCCAGTTCTTTCAAGTGATCCAGCTCTTGGTGCTGTCAGTCAAAGCGCTTCAAAAGAGCCAGTAACCTGAAAAGCCCTATTTGGATGGGATTAGTTTACAGGGGGAGGGGGGTAATGTACAGTAATCATCGCTGCAGCCTGTCTGTAATTTTAGTCCCATCCGAATTTGCTGTGTCAGATTTTTTACGGACTGTGTGCGCCCACGCCAGTAAAAATTCTAGCCTGTTTTACCTCTTTTGTGACATTTCTAGTATGTCTATTTCTATGTACTACCCAAACAGGGGTGTTTACCTTCTTCGCCTCCCTACACAGCGGTTGCTGCCTCTCCAATCAAGTCTGCTTGTTGGAGATTTTTATGTGCATTGTCTTTTATTCATGTTGTGTCCTGATCAAGG
Source organism: Centroberyx affinis (assembly GCF_046629955.1). NCBI lineage: Eukaryota > Metazoa > Chordata > Actinopteri > Beryciformes > Berycidae > Centroberyx > Centroberyx affinis. Next base: position 104,539 of record NW_027281548.1, on the reverse strand, counting down.
AACTTGCTCCGAAACACATAGACCAATAAACATGATTCAATGGATCGAGTTGCCATCCTGAATCCTTTTTTCCCCCAATTGCTAGTATCTCTGTGGCACTTGATTTCTAAAATAAACCAACAGACACCAAAATACTACTTTTGTTACAGGGACCATTTTGTTATTTTCGAACCAAAATTACTTGAATGTGCAATAAGTTGCATTTACAACTTGAGAAGAGATACAGAATAATGCATCCAAATGCAAAATTAATTTTAAGTATTCCATAAAAATGGGCTATATCTCTCATAATAATTAGTTACGTTTTAATTATTATTTTTTGGGGGGGCATTTTTACCTTTATTGGATAGATCAGAGTTGAGAGAGACAGGAAAGACTGAGCAAGAGAGAGAGGAGGATGACATACGATGAAGGTCCCAACTGCAGTAATTCTGAGAATCATCATCATCGTCCCTCTGACTCTTCTAACAGTGACAGTTTCAGTTAGAACATCCTCCTAGATCTGCAACCTGTTATTTTCATTCATTCAATCATTTGATTCCAATCCCATATCAACCATAACGTCAAGTGTCCTCCTCTTCAGAAACATGACCCATTTCCAACTGTATCCTCACTGATCCACTAAAAAAAAAAAAAAAAAATCAGCAAAACTGAAACTCCAAACTCAACTACTGCAATAGCAATCTCTATGACACCACTGTAATGTGCGTGGAAAACCTACTCTATGATCAGCTAGTGCCAACCTCTTGACATTTTAGGTTTAGGATGTACAGTAAAAGCTTAACTGAAAAGTACGGTAGCCAGCAGTTCTAGGAATTGTGGAGCAGAGGAAAAAGGCAGCATCAGTTGAAATGTAGGTTTCAGAGCTCTTTTTTCTATTTTTACTTCCCATAAAAACTTTTTACACTGTACGGTCACCTTGGCCAAAATAACAGAAGAGGTAAACATTAGGGACATTTTGGACCCACAGTGCAATCGTTTGGCTACAAAACACTTAGATTATGCGACGTGAGCTGTTTAGAGAAATTTGATGGACATTTTATGGTTTGTTTTTTGAAGCTGTAAAAAGATGGCCCTGGTTACTTCAGTAGTTTGGGAGAAGGCTGAGATCAAACTCGCTAATCTGTCTCTAATCTCGCTTTCTCTCCTGTCCTATCTCTGTTCTCCTTCTTTCCTCTCCTCCCTCTCCCAATATTCCTGCTCCCTGTTCTCTCTCTCCATTCTTCCTTTTCTCTGCTCTCTATCCACTCTCTCCAGTCTCTGAATTCTCTCTCTCCTCTCATTCTGCCTCCTTCCTTCCTTCGTTCCCTCTCCCTTTGCTCATCTCTTTTCTCTCTCTTCCCTTGCTTCAGCAATACTCTCCCTCTCCTGCATCTCCTTCAGAGATGAGAGCTATTCTGTCATGGCTCCCGTGTCTCCCAGGGCGTCTCCTCCCTCTCTCTTTCGCGCTGTGATGAAGGAGAGGCCACTGCTGCAGATTTGGGTACCACAGCTTAAGTTTAGGGGCAGTGGGGGCAATAGAGGGCCTGAGGTCCATCACCTCATATACAAAGTCAGGTGAATATTGAGAGATACCAGTTCACCATTACTTAAATATTATGTGATGATTCCAAAATGATTGATAATGATTTCCTCCAAGAGGAAAAAAAACTGATTATGATTCACTGAATAAACATGATGGACAGCATGGTTTTGACTATTGAATAAAGATAATTTTTTGTCAAATAAGTTTGCTGATTTCGAGACAAATGCTCATGACTAGTGAGGCAAATTTAAATTCTGTTATTTAACTTAAGAGTTGATGTAAACTGTATCTCTTCCACAACAACAAGCACAAATCATTTCATGCCAGCAGTTATAAAGGCATGGGAGCTACAGTGTTAATGGGACAAGGATCGAGACATTAAAAGTGAAGCAGACAAGCAAAAGATCTTCACAAAGAAGGGATAAAGTAAATGCAAAAGGAACCAAGTGAGCTTTATGAAGAGGAGTAAGTAAAAGCACTTTGAACATTTTAAATCAAAACTAAGGTTAAGAAAGAGGCCAGAGTATTGGAAAGTTTATAACTTCAGCCAGTGGTGTCAAGCCAACCAGTCAGCATGCACGCTGCCACTCCACAACAATGAAATACTCTTCCTCAGACCACAGCTCCCCACAGCCGTTTTACTTGAATGGTAGACAGAGGGCTTATTACTTATCGTCTAATGGCAATGATTTATTTACGCTTCCTAATCATCCCTTCGTCATATTGGCTATCTTAAGTGTTCGGAAATCCCTCTGTTCCTGTAAAATGGAACTGGAGTGCTCTCTTACTGTGTATGTTGCATAGCAACGGCATCAGATTGTTGAGCATTACATTTGTTAGCAAATTAAAAACTTTGAGATGGAGTTATTACATCTTTCATTTACGCATATTATTAACAAAATTGTTGAGAAAACTTTTGTATAATAGCAACAATACACTTGGATGCACTTGAAGTTGTGCTACATAATAGCAACATTATACTTGAAGTTGTGCTACACAGTGATATTGGCACTGCTGCTACCTGCTGTAGATCAGAACAGCAGTGTAGCACTCCTTCTCATGTATTATTGCATTACGTTCATATATGTAAATCCGTATTTGCCCAATTGTACATGCTCTTCTATGAGCTGTTGTTTCAGCAACATCAAATCTCTGCAAAAACTGTTTGTTTTTTCCATTAGTAACAGTATCCATGAGTGATTGTTTATGACATAACGCAGATTCACTCACCCAAATAAAGGATTCATTTACAGCTATGGACACTTCAGCCTCTCTAAAACAGTGTTTATATCCAGTAAATGGCCTTCAAATATTGGTGAATGGGCACAAAGATATTTAACTGTGACATCAGGAGAAAATAAAGGCTATTCAAATCCACTATACCCAGGGCTTAAATTATATATCTTCATGAACTTCATCTGCAGGGCATACTCAATGACCATGGACATACTTACAAAATATCGTAACAGGACATAATAAATATATTCATTGATGAGAAAGCTCATATCAGATAAAGAAGTATTTATCTCTCATCTCATCCATCAATCCAAACATCCATCTTTGTATTTTGCTTACTCAAAGACTTTCATGGCAGCATTACGCCTCCTCATAAAGACAGCCTCATTCTGGGCATGCTGGGTTTTGAGGTGTGCCATAGTCACATCTGTCTGAAGATGAAAGGAACACAAATGTACAGTGTTGTTGTTGTTAAATGTTACTGTTATACATGGACAAACCAAACACATGAAGCTTAGCATAAGTTCAATCAGGAAGACCACTTCATTCAAATTAATTCCCTCTACCCTTCCATTCACAAACCTATACCTCTTTGGTTCCCCTGCATTCAAATTGTCCCTCTACCCTCATTTGCTACTTATTATCCAATAGGTCTAAATCTCAAGAAGGCAGCACCATTTCCACACCTTCTATAACTCGCACTTGAGAACCAATCATTAATCGATGCAGCCTTTATTACCTCATCAGCTGTTTCTGTATGAGTTTGCCCGTAGTAACATTGGTGGCATATTCAAAACATTTTTGCTGATGTAGTATACATCTGGGTACTTCTTGTGTACACAAAATCAACAAACTATGCAACTAATTTTTCCTAACACTTATTATATTAAATGTGGATAGTACATGGCAGCTGCTAGTTCAAGTTATGTGGTCAAAGGGCTGTTTTTTTCATCGTGGATGCAACAGTTTCTATCATGTGAAGTACATGTGAACACTCTGTTGTGTCTCTGCCGCATCCTTTATTGTTGATTTTGGGCTTGTTACAACCCGGCTCAAGGAAGCAACAATGAGGGAGCCATACGACAAACTAAAAGTTAAATCAATGATTTATTAACTAACACTAAAGGGTAAACGAACTACATCAAGCCAAAAGAACAGAACAAAAAGGTGTGCATAGGTGAGGAGGGAGAGAGACACTGATGGTCTGAAGGCTTTTTAAGCCCAAAGAGTACACCGGGCCCAGGTGCACTCCATCAGTGCTGACGACGATCCCGCCTACCAGGCTTCTACAGGACAGACAAGACACACAGAGACACACAGAGAGAATGTCAGAAGGCGAATTATGAAAAAGTTATGGCCAAGTTTTCCCCTTCTGCTCTGCTCAACTTTTCCAAGCCGTTGAACTTGTCTGACTGGACGTTTAACGAGATACAGAGTGGTAACAAAGGTAACAGAAGAGGAAGATGGATAACAGATTAGCGTTCTGGTATATTAATCCCTCTACTTTCAAAGGTAGATGAAAAACTCAAGAGAATGGAGTCAACGGGTGTTATTGGAAAAAGTAACAAAACCAACTGAATGGTGTGCAACCTGAAAAAGCTGAACGAAAATGTCAAGTGAGAAAAGTTAATTCTACCTACTATAGATGACCTACTTCCTATGCTGGCCGGCTGCACTGTGCTTTCCATCTTAGATGCCACAAGTGGAGTCTGGCAAATGCTTTGGATGAGGAGAGTTTCTGTCTCACCAGCTTGATCACACCCCTTAGAAGGTGTTGTTTCAAGAGGCTGTGTTTTGGACTAACCTCCAGAGACATTTCAAAGGGATATGTCAAAGCTTTTGCAGGGACATGATGTAACTGCAGTCTACGTGGATGACATTTTAGGACTGTGTCGAATATGATGCCAGACTTAAGAGAGTGATGGACACCATCCTCAAATCAGGGCTGAGACTCAACAAGGATGAGTGCAAGCCACACCAAAGACAGCATCGCTGCAATTGCAGTGTGAGTTGCTACTATCACCAACGTTGACCCACCAGCAAACGTGACAGAACTGAAATGCCTGCTGGGAATGGTAAAGTATATAGGCCATTAACTACCCACTTTGTCCGCCATCTTACAGCCATTGAATGTTGGACTGAGAATGGGTTTTTGGCCCTCAGCAAGACAAGGCATTCAATGACGTGAATGGGGCTCACTGGGGCTGATCTCTTCAGCCCCAGTGCTGGAGTATTTTGATGACCCACAGTTGTTAACGCTAGCAGCTTTGGTCTCAGCGGTGTACTTCTACAACACCATAATGGCTCACTGAAACCCATGGCATTCCGTTCAAGGATCTTAAATGATGCTGAAAAGCAGTATGCCCAGATTGAAAAGGAAAGCCTTGCTGGTGTATGGCCATCGAGTGTTTCTACAACTATCTGTGCGGGTTAGAGTCCTACAAGTTCATGACAAACAATAAGCTGTTAGTGACATTGATAAACTAAAAAGATGTGAACGACCAGCAGTTACTCATCATGTTAAAGAAGGTCAATCCTGTAGCTGTGTATGTTACCAGGAAAAGAGGAGGAAAGGAGGCATACCTGATGTGTTATCCAGGCACCCAAGCAAGAACTCATAGCCAGATGACCCTACAGCAGAGGTACAGACATACCATAGATGTACATGGAATTGTAATAAAGTCTGTTTTAAAACAAATTGAAAAATGAGACAAAGAAGGACAAGGATTTACAGTGTACAGGGCTACATAAATCATGGATAGCTAGACTATATGTTGAATTGAGCTGTCAAAACCACCAAGTCAATTCTCAGCCAGGCTGACTGTCATCTGGCCCATTGCTACCACTCACCTAAGGTAATGGAGTTAGGCTTAAGCTTGATGGGGATCAACACCTGCAACACCAAGAGAACGTGCTCATTCACACTGCAGAGTGTAGAGATACAACGAGAAGGAACCAGAGGCACATTCAGCTTGTGAACAAGGAGCAGCCTATTGCTTCAATTCATCCAAGCAGTTCCACAAGAGGTTATAGACGCGGAATAATCCCCTCTCATCCCTAGCGGGTTATTGGCAGTCAACCTAAAACCGTAGGCCTTAGTTCCATTTAAGTTGGAAATAAGTGATTTTCACAAAAAAACAACATAAACATAAAAAAAACAAACAAACAAACTGAAAAAAGAGACTTAAAGGGACACAAATTTGGCATTTTGTTACTACTGTGTAATGTTGTTTTGAATTAGGAATATGACACCATCAGTGACCAAAAAGATCAACTTCATTTGAAAAGGAGAGATGTTGTGAAGTACACATTAACGTTAAGTGATTGATGTGTCTCTACTGCGCAGGTACACTGCATCCTTTGGCAGACTGAAAGTTGGATGCTTCTCCTGATATGCTCTCTCTCCGTGCCACCATACTAATTTGAGTTATTGCCGGCAAGTAATGCTACAGTATTTTTTGTTAAAAATTATTAAACAATCCTGTACTAAATTTGCGCTGTTTGTCAGCAATTGCAGAGTAAGGCGGATAGAGCTGGTACAAATTTAAAGGCACCAACAATAACACCACATACACCTCTGAATTAAAATCACAATGAGTTTTATTGACTGAGCATGCAAGGACTTGGTAGGCTGCTCCCGTAAGTCACCTTAAAGATAACACAACACAAAATTACAAAAAGCAGTATATAAAAAAATTGCGAGTAGAAGTCTCTTTTTGAGGTAGCATATCACGAAAGTAATATGTAAGTAGTACATACAAAATATGATTACATAAAAAAACATAATAAGAAACAGGTCTCTCTTCTGTACATTATGAAGATGGTTCACTTTTGGAACCTGACTCATTGCCCTGATGGGAAGCTTTGGAAGTCAGTATTGCACTGGGTTCTGAGTGTTTTGAACATTGCAAGGAAAAAGAAAGAAAAAGCTGTACACATGAGTTGGAATGGTGTAAACAGAGTATAAATAGGTTTACATATAATTATACAGTCAGAACAGAATTGAGTACATAAGAACTGACTATAGATTCGTAGGTGATGGTAGTGGATACCAGCAGTAGAGTGGTATTGTCCATTGTGGTGCACTTAGGTTGTGGTGTGTAGTTCAGTCACTGATGAGGGCCACTGCTTGAGGAAAGAGGCTGTTCTTTTGCCTGGTTGCCTGGGAATTGCTTCTTGGAAGGGAGAGCTTGGAAGATGTGATGGCAAAGGTGTGAGGGGTCGGCGATCATCTTGCCAGCACGGTTCGTGGACCTGCATTGTAGAAGTTCTTTAGGGTGGGCAAGTTGCAGCCGGTGATCTTTTGCACTGACCGGATGACGCGTTGCAGTCTGGTCCTGTCCCATGTGGTGTCTGACCTGACCAGACAGTTATGGCGGAAGTGAAGAGGGGCTGCATGATGGCCGTGTAAAACTAGACTATCATTGTCATTGAATTTCTTGAGCTGTTGCAGGACATACCTCATCTATTGTGGCTTTTTGGTGATGGAGTTTATGTTTTCCTCCCACTTGAGGTCCTGGGAGATTGAATGACTCCACAGTGGTGACTGTTGAGCCACTGAAGTTAAGGGGACTGAAGTCCACAATCATCAACCACCGTCTTCAGAGCATTTAGAGGGCAGAGGGAAGAGCACACAGCCCTGTAATGTGCCAGCGCTGATAGTCAGGTTGTGTGATGTGTGCTTGCCTAGATTCACATGCTGTTTCCAGTCTGTCAGTAAATCAGTGATCCACCAACAGATGGGGTCAGGCATGCACAGCTGGGAAAGTCTGGCCTACAGGAGCCACAGGAGTATGATGGTGTGAAATGCAGAGCTAAAATCCACAGACATTATTCTTACATATGTTCCCAGGCTGTCATGGTGTTGAAGAAGCGTAGACGCATGTTGACCATATCATCCACGGACCTGAACTGCAGGGGTCTGTGATGGCTTTGTTTATTTTCTTGACATTTTGTTGTTGTATTATCCACTTTTACATCACTGTATCCTATGTACCATATTATGTATTAGCATAGCAGAAGCATTGTCATCATCACAGAAAATGTTAAATTCACCAACTCCTTTTTCACAAACAAATGCAGGATTTAACACTTATTTCTTTGTCTCAAATGCAATTCGATGAAGCAATAAGTTGCCATGTGCACACTTCATTCAAACTGATCGATCTCAGCTCCTCATCTTGGGGCAACAAACAAGTAATTGTTTCCAGAGGTTTCAATTATGGAAAACAGTGTTCAGCCATATCTAAGCCTTTCAGACTCTTAGGCATATCAGTGAGTTCTTCCCAAATGCTGGGGGCAGGAATTCAGAGGTGGACTGATCTGAGGACAAACGTGCATAAGCTAAACTGACCAGCTAATTAATTTTAATGCTATTACTGGGACCACAGAAATTGGAGAAAAAAATGGAGTCTCTGCTTTTGTCTAACTTTGAGTAGTGCTTCATCTACATCACATTTGTGGCCACATTATCATTATATGACCATAAATGTGTGCTGCACAAATGAAAAAATGGCACAAAATTACCTAGCTTAAAGATATTTTCCTGTTTCTCTTGACTGTTTCTGTAGAAGTAGAATACACTAAAGCAACAGAGAAGGATTCATGGCAATTGGAGGTAAAAACCACTGAACAGTTGTCACAAAACTGCTAAGTTTACAGAGTGCAGCTAAATTAGGATTCTTTAAAAGAGTGCCTTGATAATGTTTCCTCTTTTGCATAACGGTGTTAACACATTTCCCCCCTCCTTGACTCATTTACTGTCAAAATAAATCATCTGGGTAACGCCTTTATCAGTTACCCACTCACCACCACTACAGATAAATCCTGTTACTTTTTAATCATGCCGCTTACCACTTACCTTGCTGGGGTCACAGTAAAAAAAGCAAAAAGATGAATCTGCTTGTCGGTGGAGGTCACTGCTCCAGATATGCATGAATTTACATTTGCCTCTGAAGTAAATATTAATAATTAATATTCAGTAACTAGTGAGCTAATTGGCCAGCTGACTTCCAGCATTTTATTTTATGTGATCGATTGGGAGTGCTATTATATACACTCACTGAGCACTTTACCTGTACACCTGCTTATTCATGCAATTATCCATTCAGTCAATCATGTGGCAGTAGTGCAATGCATAAGATCATGCAGATACAGGTCAGCAGCTTTAGTTAATGTTCACATCAAACATCAGAATGGGGAAAAAATGTGATCTCAGTGACTTTGACCGTGGCATGGTTGTTGGTGCCAGGCTGGTTTGAGTATTTCTGAAACTGTTGATCTCCTGGGATTTTCATGCACAAAAGTCTCTAGAGTTTACACAGAATGGTGCGAAAAACAAAAAACATCCAGTGAGCCGCAGTTCTGCGGACGGAAACGCCTTGTTGATGAGAGAGGTCAGAGGGGAATGGCCAGACTGGTTGGAGCTGACAGAAATGGCTAAAATAAATGTACGTACAGAGAAATGTTGCCGGTTACCAGTCTCGCTTTGCCAGATTTTTCTCCTGCTGAAGCTACATGTCCCACAATGACAAGTTGAATTGAAATTGTTTAATTGTAAGTTTACTACTTGAACAAGTTTACTCACTCGCTTCATCGATTCCACCATTACCAGAATTTTTTTCAGGGAGGGGAGGGGGAGTTACCTTGTGAGGCAGCTGGATTCGCGAGATCACGATGCGTTTGTGGCCAAACCACAGTGGTGCGGACCAATCAGCGTCCTATGAGGGCAGCTACGGGCGTGGTTTAGGTGTGACGACAGCGAGAAACATCTGTTCATTCACAACAATGGCGGCTCCTAAAGAGGCTAGCGTAGATGCTGCTGTAACATCAGTTATTTCTAAACTGGAGAGTAAGAGTGCCCTTTATGCACAAACTTTCCTTACAAAGATGGCAAGAATCGTCTACTGACATGCTAACTACATAGTTTGTTGTCTTTCCTCTTCGGCGCTGTCCTACGTCATATGGTTCGTTGATCTGATTGGTTGAAGTTAGCCCGTGACAGACGGTGATAGACAGATGGTTCATCCAATCACCTGTCAAGTATTTTTTGAAAGTGCCTGCCCTTTTCCAAACAGTTTCCAAGGACGACTTCCCAGATGGATTTGTAACAAACCATCTGGCGCGTCAGGTTAGAGGGGGAGAGTGCCGCTTTCAAACAGCGAGGGAGGAGACAAGCTAGTTTTAAATCAAGGAAAAGCTGCTGAATGGGTCGGGAGGAGCTACAACTTGGGCCGAATTTGACAACAAGCTTTGTGTGGCTGTGTGGCTATTTGTTTATATCATTACGTCTCACGGAAATCTCCACATAGCACACGTTATTTTCAGGATCGGTTACAAGGTCTGAAATCGCTTATTGCAGGTTTAAATGTTATTAACTATATATTTACCTGTTTCCTGTCTCAAACACATTAAGAAAAAATATATTTTTTATAAAAATGCATCATTACATGACCAGAATAGACACAGCTTCTTTGAGAATACTAAATTAAATTGTATCCCTTTCTTGCAAGGAGAGATTTAATTTAGCGACGATCTTCTCAGTAGGTTAAAAGATATGGTGGAGGGATGGATTTCTAATCTATTCATTCCCCATTTGGTTTGTTATTTTCTCCTGCATTCAGCTCAATGTATTTTTTATGGCCTGTAAAAAAAATACTCTTCCCCTATAGCTGGAGCCCCTCCCACCCCTAACAACTATCCAGGCTCAACAGCTCCGCCACGTTTGTGAACAATGCTGAAGGAGCAGCCAATCATAAGACCAAAATCCCTCTGTATGCCTCCTAAATTGCAATTGATAGAGAAAGATCAAAAACAACAATAAAGATTGGCACTGCTGTTAAAAGTAAGCAATCTGAGACAGGAATGAAAACTGATGCTCAGTTGGCTGTTTTTCACCTAGACAGGTAAGCACAATTTAAGTTAACATTTGTTAGCTGGACTAATGCTATCGAGGAAACTAGTCCAGCCCTTCTAACCAGAGCTAACCTCATTTCCATTACTCAGGACGAGTTGTGCAGGGCTGAGCCTGTTTGTCTGTTATTCTCACTGTGGCTAAATTTAGCTGACCGTTTTTCTGATAAATTATGAATCAAGGACTTAGATTTGGTGTATTTTGTCTTCTGTTCTGAAAATGTATGTACAGAGAGCAGAGTTACCTAACAGCACATAGGGAGAGAGGGCATTATCGGCCATTAACGTTAGCTCTATTCAGGATGCTCATCTGGCTCTGTGGCAAAAGCCTTGCTAATGCACATGAATAATTGGTCAATGTGGTCTGTTCTGATGAGCCATAGCAAAATTATTAACCTTTATGGAAAAATCTCGAAAAGGATTGAAACATTGTCTTGCCTTGCCATTAAAATCACCGGGAGCTTTTAATATAGTGTAAAGATTCGACCTCTTTTTCTCTGTTAAAACTGTTTTTGATCCAGCACCTGTAGCAAATTTTTTGGGATGTGCACTTTTTTCTAATAAAATCTATAGTTTAAACATGCAACATGATCTCACACAAATACGTGAAATGAACACAAACTCTAAAACAGCGATATACATGCTGTGGACAAGTATTATGGGAAAATTCTCCACCACAAACTGAATTACATTCCGCAGCAACAAATTAAAATATCTTCCTCCGCCACAAATTGAACTACATCCCAAAGGTTAGTTAATGGTTATGTTTAGGCAAGTGAAACAACTTTGGTTACGTTTAGGCCAGTAAAACAAGTTTGGTTAAGGTTAGGGTTATGGTTATGGTTAAGTTTAGGCATGTAAAACAACTTAGTTAATGTCTGGGTTAAAGGTTATGGTTAGGCAAGTAAAACTACTTGATTAAGGTTAGCGAAATGGTTTGGTCATGGTTAAATGAGAAAAGCGTTTGTTAAAAAGTAAAATGTGTCTTACGGTTGATATATCCTTTGTAAACGCTAGGAATCGAACCCTGGCTGCCAGCATCGCCCACCCACCACTCCCTGACTTTCCACCAAGCTACTCCAATGTGACACTACTTCCTGTTTATAGTCGTGTCTCCTTCACGTAAACGTTTCATGCTGGGAAAACGTAAACACTTTACGTTCCACCAACATAATTTGCTGTTAACAAGTCGTGTTCATTTCACGTTTTTCTTTGAGATCAGGTTAGTTAGAAGCTAGATAGTAGTATTGATGTCATGCTACATGGCCATATTTCCACAGGTTCTACCATAAATATACTACTCATAACTTGTTAGAAGTTATCACAGTCAATGTTGAACTGCTGAGAATTTATTGCATTTGTTTCACTTTATTTATTTAATTATTTAGTTAAAATGATTCCTCCATACAGCCGTTTCTAGATGTGTCTCCTCATGTTTCTCTCACTTTTCGTGCACAGAGCACGTATTTGCATTTTAAGACATTGTGCTCAGGAAGCTCAGGAGACTAGTACACCGTTATTGTTGTAATGGAGCTTTAGCGAAGGTTCAGTCAGGAAGACTACCTTTTGCATGCTTATGCTGTAGTTTTACTTCTCATTCCATACTGCCATTCACATCTCTCACGCATGCTCACTCATTATTTCCTTGCTGTCTTTTCCCGAGTTGTCAATTGAGATATCAGCTGTTCACATCAGCTGGTCACATCTATCCAATAGCACAGCGACACACCTCTATTGTTAGCCTATCATTTTGCTGCTGTCTTTTTAAATATGTTTCTCTCTCCACTGTAGTCCATCCATGCTGCTGTTATGCGCACCCTTCCACCTCCCCGTCTGTGCCCAGTCTTTTTCAGATTCATCAGCTTCATCAGCTTCTTCATTCATCAGCCTCACCAGCTATCAGTTTCAGCAGAGTCATCAGCCACCACCACCACCAGTGTCTGGACTCCACAGGGGGATTTATCTTGCTGCTGCTCAGGGCTGGTGCCCCTCGATTACAAAAGCTCCCTGTAGAGTCTAAGCACCAAAGACTCTTGTTTAGTCTTAATTTTCACTATATCATCTGTTATAATAAACAATTATCTTTACTTCATTCACTTGTCTCTCCTGATTGAAACGTTGTTGTATAGGCTACAGATAACCATATATATTTACTCTGACATATTTGTTTACAACCTATACCCCAGGGTATTTAGTGGCTAACTTTTTATGCTAGTATGCTAGTTAGCATATTTGAGATCAAGGTGAGCGCCCTGGCTGGCACATGCCCTTTTCATTTGTATTTGCCATGTTTGCCAACTTGTTCAACTTCGGAGACACACCGACCTCTTGGGCTGTAGCTACTGCCACAGGCTGGCCCAGCCAAAAATAACAAGCATGGATGCCAGTTGGGAGTGGAATATCGTACATGTGTTTCTGATTTTATTTCTTTGAGAAATGACACACTTAATCAACTATTATCCCTTGGCACCACAAAAACCTAAAGCTAACCCTAATCCAAACATTTAAATCATCAGCTTGCACGACACCTCATACAACATGATTGGAAGCCTACATGTTTCACTGGAATAGATGGTTAGATAGATATGGGTTAGAGTTTATTGTACTCTCCGGCATTAGAGGATGCCATGCCATTGTTCCAACGGCCCATTATTCCGAAACCCCAGTAGTCCAAAAACTCCATGCCTGGCTCCATCCACAACCGTGTTTTCTGACAGCCTTGACCGTAAGCTTGCTCTAACTCTAACCTCAGTGACCCCACGCCTCAACCCAACCACCTCCGGGATAATGGGCTGTCGGACAAATGGGCTTTCAGTCCAATGGGTGGACATTTTTCGGACTATTGGGGTTTCGAAATAATGGGCCGTCGGAACAATGGGCAGTCCCCCATTAGAGTGCACTCTTAGCATCGGATCTTGTGCTTATGTTATTAGGCAGGAAATCCAAATTCCAAGACCAATCATACTGTACATGCACAGCTTGGACCTTCTCCACTGACAACTGAACTGGTGTGAACTGAAGTCTGACTTTGTCGAAAGTGCTGAAGCTCACTGATGATTTTCTGGCATAGGAACATTTAAAATTTGCTGAACTTCCATGCTGAACTTAAGTGCTATAACCCTTTAATCTAAGTCCTTTAAAATTTACATTTCTCTCTGTCACAGATAATGGGTCCATTTCTTATCCAAATGTAGTAGAAAATTAATGAGTAAAATTACATTTACTTGAAACACATGATATTAAATCCATTTTCTGCATGTAGAGCAGGTTCAAATGAGAGTGATTTAAATTCAGACCAATCTGACTAAACTTCACCATGAATTGTAATAGACTTGCAACTGGGAATATAATTATAGCTATGCATTAATTCAGATTTTTTAATTTCCTCTCTTATTCACATTGAGATAACAAAAATAAATCCACTTGGAAGTGTTTGGGTCTGTACACTCAAATCACTTAACCTCAGGCAAAAATCAGTTTTCAAATTTAGAATAACTTCTCTAACTGTACCCCAATCAAGATGCTCATTCACAGACATTTCAATAAGTGTTCACATGCTAGCCCTGACCCACAGTGACATGAAGTAATGGCCGCTATTTAATAGACTCCACTGATTATAGCTCAGCATGGCTGTAATAACGGCTCAGGTTAAATAAGACTCCTACACAGATTCTGGCTGAGAGTTGCCCCTGGCAATGATCTACAATCAACTCTCCCTTGATATTAAAAATAACCATCAGCGCAAAATTCAAAACTGCCCAACTCTAAAAGACCTCTGTATAAAAAGACACTTGCTGCAAAAAGCCACACTTCAAAAGATTATATTTTCCCTAAATCCAAAATGAGGAGAAATACAACTGGATCAGTGATGTTTGGAGTACTTGGCCACTTGAGAAAGGACTCCTTTAAATGATCTAGCAGTTACCCCTATTACCTCCTTAATGGTCTTGTCTAAGGGCTGCGTAAAACCTGTGTTTGAATTTGTCTGGCTCAAGTTAAACTATTTCCTCAACTTTCTAACATTTCCATATGGATCTAAGATTATTACCTCATGGTTAAACAGATCCACTCCACCTTTATTGACAGGACAATTGAGATTGAAAAATGAAAAATGTGACTTTTGGCTTCAGTGATTCTCTTCATGGTTTCAGTTTGCAAGATTTTAGGCTGAATTTCCAGCAGAATCTTTTAAAGGAATAGTTCACCCAAAAATGAAAATTCAGTCATTATCTACTCACCCTCATGCCAACTGAAGTTTGTTACTCCGTATGACACACCCGGAGCCTGCCAGCACAGCTGTGTAGCTTTAGAGTTCCAAAAAGAACAGAAAATAACAACAAAATATCCATAAAATTATTCCATACAGCTCTTGCAGCAAAATCCATGTCTCCTGAAGCCAATGATCGCACAGTGAGTGGAAAAGAACAATATTTACGCCATCATTTAGCGCAAATCTTTACTACATCCAGTTAAAGGTTTGCAGGACAGCAGATGTGAAGATGTGAATGTCTGTAAATTGATGCCGAAGAGTGTGGCTGTGTGAGATCCAATATGGCATTATCAGTATGGGACTCAATGTGGCTTCATAGGCAAGAGGCCATCTCTTAGTCAAAGATGCCCTCTAGATCTCACTAAGCGTTACCTGACTGACTGAATGCCTGCCTGCCTGACCTGAATTTGCCTCGTGATGCCCTCGGCTGCGCCGTGGGAAAGAGACAGAAGAAAAGGGAGGAAGCTTTGAGCAATATCAGCACCCCTCCACAAAGTCCTGATAATCAATATGCAGAGCAACCTAGATCTGGGTCCTCAAGGTCAGGGAAATATGTTGTTAGGGGTCAATTTAGATCAGATAAAGTTGGGAAACACTAAGTGTAAAAGCAATTTTATCAAGGGTGTGAGAGAGAGTGAGAGTGTGTGTGTGTCTGTCTGTCTGTCTGTGTGTGTCTACATGTAAGTGTATGTGTTTGTCCATGTGAAATGTTTCTGTTGGCTGGAGTTTTGATCATTTTTGAAAAGTACAAAAAGAGGCTCCACCGATCAGCAAAACATAATGAATCTCCAAGATCCAAAGTCTGTGAACTGGTCAAGAATACTTAATATAAATTTGTTTTGTTTTTTTCATTTGACAGTTGAAAAATCTGATTGTTACCCTCTGTTAACTTTAATAAAAGTACATTTAAAGACCCTATAGACAACTTGTTTGCTTTAACTTATTATGAAGTAAATGTTGATTGCACAGTGTAATGGCTATAGAATAATGACACCATGGACATTTAGATTGGTTCCCTATAAGCCTCGCTTTCACTATGCAATTCTGTCTGCCACCAGGTACGATCTTCCGGGAGAATGAAGGCTCGATTTACGGCACAAAGGAAATGCATCATCCATTGCGCAACCAAAAGAGGAATAGGATAGGTTTTCTCCGGTAGCTATCGGCAGCTATCCCCAGTAGCGGAAATGGCGGACGGTGGAACAACCGAAGTGACAGTGGAAACTACCCGGCAAGAGAAAAAGAACCCCGTTGACGGAGGAGGCAAAGAAGACGAAGAGGGAGAGTGACACAAGAGTGAACCTCGGACGGGCATTTACTTGATGGAGACAGCTCCAGGGCCCTCATTTATCAACATTGCGTAGAAAAGGTTCTAAATTCTCTCTTACGAATACAATTTAGAATGTGCATAAGTACAAAAAAATCGGTATTTATCAAATGTGCGTACGCACACCTGTAAGTAACCTGCCTTGATAAATACCACACGTTCTAAACCACCATCATGCTCGTGCACAGCCACTCATTAACATAAATTTACGCCCCCAATTGACCATATATGGTGACAACCTTCCCTTTAAATGCAGCAGGAAACGTCATTGATATCTCTTCTGTGCTGAACACAGGTCAGACAAAGAACGCAGGAGGAAGAATTTACAGATGCAGACACTGAATTATTAAAATTATTAAAAATAACCGAGGTTGTGGCACCACAAAATACTTTCTGGAACACTCGATGGTAGATTGATAAACAAGCGAAAACATCCAGCCTGTCAGCAGGTGAGAGCGGCGGCATTAAACAGTTTTATCAGCAGAGCAGTGGCAGAAAAAAAAAAAAAGTTTTGACCTGAATCCAAAATAATCATAGTCAACAACAGGGACATTGCTGCAACAGGCGGAGAACAGACTGAGACCAGCCTGTCCGATGTGGACCGGACACCGGATTGTGATAGATAATTTTCATTTGAATATATTTCTCTCAGCCTGCAGGTCCTCCCTGAAGGAGAAGGTGGGGCAGAGGTCCAATAAAACTAAATCTACTGAGTCGCCCCTCATCGCTTTCAGTTAAAAAGTTGGTGCGCTCTCTGAGAACTCTCCATGCGCAATGCATAATGCTCCAAATCATCCATCAAAGCAAGATGAGCCATTTTACGCACACAACTATCAATGTCTTATTGTTGCCTTTTATGATTGCCTATACCCTGAATTTCATCACCCATACTAATAATTAAAATGATGATTAATCGATTTAATTCAGTATGCTTAAATGGACTAGATAATATAGTTGAACAATATGCACTGTCGAAATTGTATATGAATGGTATAACATGCACTTTTAGTCTCAACTACTGAAGCCTATGGAATTTTATATTAATAATTATGAAAATGCCTATTCATTTGATTGTCTGTTCCTGTTGTTCTTGGTGGTCTTTCATTTTCAACCGCTTGGTGCTGTGCATAAGCATGGTCAGAGCTGTGCTTAAATTTACGCACGTTCTCAAGCATAAGTACAAATTGATAAATCCGACTCTTTGCTTAGAAATGGTCGTACGCATGGTTTACACACATATTTGTACTTACGTACTCTTGATAAATGAGGGCCCAGGACTTGAGAGGGTTCAAAACTGACATTCAGTTGGCATTCTTTCTACTGGATCAGTAGGTAACACAAATACTACCGGATGTTTTACTCTGCCTTTATCATAGCACTGAGATTGGGGTTTCTAGTTCAAATTGGGATTCTTACGGTTGTTTCTTGCTTTGGATAGTAGCCAGGCTGCTGGCAGTAGCAGCTACCGCTAGCAGCCAGAAAACGAACCAGGAGCTACAAGGAAGCCAGGACCAGCCAGAAACAAACATCTATGATTGTTTCTGGAACAAAAGAAACAAACATCTAACTATGTTTGTTTCTGGCTGCTAGCGTTAACAACGTTAGCCATGTTGCTAACGCTAGCTACGCTAGCAGCCAGAAACAAATAAATGATCCGTTGTCCGTTTGATAATCTAAACAAAGAACACGTTTTCTTGCAGTGGCCTTTCTAAAATAAAAAAAATGAGCATAATAATAAATAACAATAATAATAATAATAATATAATATATAATAATAATAAATAATAATAAAATGAGCAGTGGTGAAAGTATATTGTGTTATGATCAAGGATTTGATAAGCAGAGAGATGGTTTGTTCTACTGCACTGTATATTACAAAAAGCGATCCGGTTATCTTTGCAACAGCAGCGCAAACAACAATACCACTTGGAAACGCTAGGGGGGGACAACTGGGGGAAAGTTGAAGAGTTGTCTGTATCTACTTTAATTCCCATTTTATTGAATGTTATATTATTAATTTCAAGGGTAAATAAATTTGATTGTCTCTTCAACCCCGTTATCATTTTCAACCCCATCACACAAGTTCAACCCTGTTATTTGATTTTGTTTTTATTAATATTTTGATAAAAAGAAAGTTTCCATATGGATCTAAGATTATTCGATTATTAGACTGAACTCAAATAGACTTTTAGTGAGAAAGAAATGCCTAATAATGATTGGGATTTCATGGCTGAGGTGGGAACATTTATATTCTGAAAGGTTTAATAAGTCCCCTATCAGATGTAATGATCAGTAATACAATTATTTGAGGTATGACAATGACCCAAATGATATGAAATGATATGACCCAAAAGGCACCCGTCTCAGAGAATCACCCAGGTCTTGATGCCACTTCTCCCGCATCGTTCAACAATGGGTATTCAGTCAGTCAGTCAGTCAGCTACTTTCACTCTTCTAGGCCGGTCCCATGGGCGTAGAAAAAAAGTGGTTGTGCATGCGCAGTCACACATGACACACAGAAAAAGCAATAAGGAAGAAAAATAATGAAATATGTCACCAGAAAGCAGCTCACAGGGATCTAGAACATTGCTGTAATTTATTTGACATATGGTTACCTTTACGTACAAATGAAGTGGCATTAACACACTATTAGGATATTGATCTTGGTTCTTTGTTCAAACAGGGTTTGATGAATGAAGTCCTATATCTATCTAACACCTGCAGCCATTCCCTGAAAGCTTGTTAAGGCACTGGATATAGGTTTCTATTTACAACACTCTGTCTTTTAACTGGGTCTTATAGCAGTTAAACTGCTTTAAAGATGTCATTCTATTCCAATATAGTAAAATGCTTTCGTGAAGTCTTGAGGACCAGTGTGAATAATGAAACTCCAAAGCACCAAAGTCAAAATATGACTCATCACATTTAACCCTTTGTACACACACACACACACACACAGAATCAGACCCTGTGCATGTTTCACATGCAATTACCGGATTGTCCAGAAGCTTGTCACTTCAGGATGTTTGCATCACAGCCAATATGGCAGGTGGTCAACGATGCAGATGTGTTGGAGCAGATGGCTTGGTCCCATGAGTCACTTTTACGTTCAATACTTGACATCTAACTTCCACAAAAACACCTCTCACATAAACACCAACCCTCTAACATTCAATATATTACTTCCCACTTTCAAATAAATCCTCACATTCACCACTGAAACTTTCACATAAACACGTAAACCTCTTGTATTGATTCCTCGCACATTTATTCTCACATTCACAAATGAAACATTCGCTCACTCCCCAAAAATGATCAAACCTTGATCGACCTTTTACTCAGAATTTGCAATAAATTAGAAGTTGTTTGTTATTCACTCTCGGGGAACCTCTGATCCTTCTTTGCATTATGTGTCTCTGTCATATTGATGTTTGCTTTTCCCATTTTGTTTATTATGTTGAAGCGGGCTAGAACTGACCTTGGTGGTCTGTACTACAGCAGATGGAAATACTATTAATTTTGTTATATAATGTAAACATGTAACCAGCGAGATAACCAGCTTGATAATGGGGAGATTCTGTGAAGTCCCACTGTGCCTAGTTAGAAACGGAGTGGAAGGATGTGACCAGAAGGAGGGGGAAGGCAGACACCTTATAAAGAGACTCCTCATTAACACTGATGCTAAAATTCACATTTTCCATCTCTTCCTACTGAAGATGTCATGAGTTTTTTTATTCTGACAATAAATACAATATCTTCATCTGGTCCTTTGTCATATATTTTGTTGTTGTTTTTGAGAAACATTAAAATGCTTTATGCATTAAAAACCTTAAACAAATAAAATGCACTTCCCGTTGTCTATGTTTGAATGACATATAGTTATTTAGGTTAAGCTCTCAAGGTTCAGAGGTGATGTTAAAGTTTCACAATAATACTAAACTTGTCTTCATTTTTAATTTTTATCAAATTAGATACTGTACAATAAATGACAACATAAATGTAACATAAATGATTTGTAGGATTTTTTTTTTCTCAAGGATTGTAAGCTATGATGAAGTGCACACAAGTGTCTCAACCCCGACTGACCTGAATTTGCCTTGATGACCATGGTGGTATAGTGAAAACTGAAGAACATAAAGAAATTAATATATTGTGGTGTCCTGGTGACTCAGTTGCCTAAAGGCTGGAACACATTACATGTCTTTGAAGCCCCATTTGAGTCGGCGGCAGTCAAGGGTAGGCCAGGGTAGTCACGTTGTTTAGTCACACCTGTAATCGACGTGTGTGTGTGGAAGTGAAAGACAAATCTCTCTCCTAGTGGGCCCAATCGGCAAAGTCACGATTAGATCAAACATGTTTGATTTTATTGGGACTCGTCTTTGCATGATCATTTGATTTGCGCTTATCAAAGACTCAAATCTTAACAGCAATTTTCAATAGCCAATGAAAACAGAGATGTGACAGATGAAGCAAGAGGGAAAAAATTACGTAAATACAAGATCCAATGTGTGCAATGGCTGAACCGGGAAAGAAAAATAAACCTGAATGTGTTCTCAGTCTTTTTTCCATGTAAATCGCAGCACAAACCACAATTGCTGCAAGCCGTATGGGCCGCATGTTTGTTATGGTATCAAAATATTGAGGAAAAATAGATTCTCGCGAGAGCAGGTGTACCACAAAAAATCACATTCTCACGGCCGCTTTAGTCTCAGTCTTTTGATTTGTGCTCCTCCGGCCTTGGACCTTTGTCTCATGTCACCCCCCTCTCTCTCCCAATCTTCCTGTCTCTCTCAGCTGTGAACTATGAAGTAAAGGCTAAAATACCCCAAAAAGAAACTTAGAAAAGCATTTAGGCAATAGCAATCTGTGTCAGGACAGGGTTTTAAACAATGTTGTTTCTACCGAGACAAGGCTTGTCCTCCTTTAATTAGTAAATTGAGTGAGTAATTATCATTCATTACTGTGGTTTGGGATTATCCCAATAAATGAATGTCCAGTTTGAAAGACTAGGTGTGCCCAGTGTAGTGGTGATAGGTATTAATGGTGTCTGATATCAATATAATTTAGAGTTAGCTTCAATGAGAATTAAGAACGGGGCACCAGATAACAGACAGCATCAACAGGTCTCATCTGAAGGAGTGAACTCTCGGCATGTTTGAATTTAAACCCACACACTGAACACAGGAGGTGACTTTATGCAAGATAATATGTTTATTACTAAACTAAAGCACACTCAATAATCAGGTAAATACAAGTGAATATAGTACAGTATATACAAGCGGTATACCTATGAATTGTGATGAATCAATGGCAATAGGAATAAATGATCATGTGAATATACAATACTGATAATTAAACCAATATTTTAGCAGACACAATCATGGAAGATGAGCAGTGGAAGACATGAGTCGGCAAGATAGGAATGAAGGGGCAACAGTATAACTATCTGGAAAACTGACTCAAATGAATCTTTGAATAACTGAATGGTTAGGCTACTATAACCATAGGGAGCCGTAATAAAGTGTGTGATATGTGTGTGAATGTAATGGAATAGCTATGTGTGATGTATGATATGATGCCCAGCGGACAATGATCAGTACATACGCCACCAGCGAAGGTCCGGAGGGAGATGAAGCATGCTGAGGGAGTGTGAGGAGTCTCGGCTCGATGAGGTGCTGGAGGATGAAGATCCGACGTTCAGTTGATCTCAGCAGGCCGCAGCAGGGTGAAGCACGCAGATTGGAGCACGCAGGCTGCTGGACAGGGCTGTGGGTCTCTCAAGGCTAACGCCGACCCACTCTGGAGGTTTCGATGATTCTTCAGAGTTAAACTCAGCAGGATAGCTGATAGTGAGGTTGTAGCAGGCAGGACACACAGACACACGTGCTGGTGTGTGTGTATTTGTCAGGCAGATAGGCAGGCAGCAAGGCAATCTTCACTGTTTCGGATGAAACGGCTTCTACTTGGCTTGATGATGATGATGCAGTTGAGTCCGTCTTTGGAGACAAACTTTGGAACAAAGTTGTTGTCAGACTCCATTAGCACACGTGTCGCGACCACGTAAAGTGCATGAAATCCGCATTGGAAATGTGAGTGTTTGGTTTTGTTGTGATCAGTTGAGGGGTGTGTGCGTGGGCTGGCATGTCTAGTTTTACGGTTCCCAGATCTATCCAATATAATTGACCGTCGTAACATTAACATTATTAAACTCAGCACAAATTTCTGAACACCTTAATATCAAACATGGCTATCAAAGCCCTATGTGAAGATAACGAAATTGAATAACGTAAATAACTATTATATAAAACATCACAGTTACACATAAAATTAGTCATATACATTAGAGTCCACCACAATGTGATACCCAAAGTTTCATGAGTCTGTATCAAAGATTTCTCTTGATTTTGGCAACATTCCAATGGGTGTCATCTCAGACTCTCTGTCTCTTTGGGGATTACCAAAGACAGGGCTGAGTGTTGGTGTTTTATGGTTATTTACCAGGTCTGGTCCTTGATATCAGCTCTTAGGGTGAAAATGGAGTGATTTACCAAGAGGTCAGTGGCCTCCTTTACGATCCAACCACTTTCCATCCACTTTCCTGATCCGTTATCAGGGAAGAGGCTCACACACAGGATGCGAGGCCCTTCCAGATGTGTGATGACAATGACGGTGTGGGTGCAGTTACTACACCAGAGATGAGCAGCATCTAAATTATATATATTTTAATTACTTTTGTAATTTGTATTTGAACGTTTCCAAAAACAAAATGAAATTTCTACAAGATACTTTTAGGCATAGTATTTTTGTATTTAAAACACTAAATGAAATGAGGAGTTCCAATATTTAGATTTAGATTGACATGCCAGCTGGGAGCGACTACGTGAGTCAAAGAACTTGATTGGTCACCAGTTTCAATCAAACACCGGCATGCTCACATGTGTATTTTTCATGGTCTCTGTCCCTGACCCCAATGCACACTGTTGGAGACATCAACTATGCAAAGGTCATTATGTGGTACGCAACCTATTGAAAGCTACAAGCTAAAGTTAAAAAAGGTGAAGAAGCGAGGTAACGTTTGCTAGTTAGCAGCTTAATTGCAGATTTAGTTTGTATTGTTGAAGTAATGTTGAACTTTGGTAAAGCCTTGGGTTGTATAGCCACCTGGCCATGATATTAGTTCAAACATTGTTAATCATCTAATAATTTATAGACCTTTTTTGTATTTGTAAACAGCGATAATGTATTTTGTGGGCGGAGCCGAACTCGTGGCAGAAAGTGACAGTTAGCAGTATCAGGTGTCAATTTACAACATACGAATATGGATCATCCAGACGCCTTCTCCAATTATTTTAATGGTTTGCCAGCAGAAGACAGGTTGTCTTACACTAATAAGCTAACCCTTAGCAATGGGGTGAGGTTTCCTGACCCGTACTCACTGTCGGGTCAATGGGTCAAGGATCCAACTAAATGGCCAAAGTTACAGTGGCCGGACATCTTCGTATACCTTGTGGAAAAACCCAGTGTCTATACGAAAGAAAAACTCAAGGCATACAAATCTCTTGACGCGTACAATTTTGTACTTTGCAGTCATGTCCAGGACCTTGAATACCGAAATTTATCAAATGATTTTTGTGTGTTACGGACCGATGTACTGCCAGCGGCAAGGACATAAAACGAAGCTATACAAGACGTGGGCTATTATAAACAAGTCAAACAACTATATACTGACGGCAGATCAGTTTCATATATCCGATTCTGTGCTGGTCAAATTTAAGACAACGGTAAAAACTCCACTGTAGACTGTTAATATACAGAATAATAATCCATACATCCATACTGATCTCCGTTCCACCGCGTCCCGTCTCCTCTCTCTGCCGTTGTCCTCTCCACCGTGCCCATGGGCCGCATAGATCCTCCTGATCCAAGCCCCGGTGGTGAAAACACTGTTCGACGCATCAGCGTCGGGACCCTGCCGAAATCACCGGGAACAAATCGGCGCCCAGCTATCAGCCCTGGCCGGAACCGTGGCCCAGGAAACTCCGGGAAGCGTTGGCCAATGCACTGAAAACACCATGCTCTGTGTGTCTCTCTCTCTGCCGACAGAACAGACGGCTGTCAGGTGGACAGAGCTCGCACATATGCATGGAAATAAATGGCGATATGATATAATTGTATAGATTCTACTTTTCAAGCTTCAGTTTATCACATGCATGATATTGGTCAGCCTGCTTACGGTGTGGGAGAAACGAGCTACCTCCCGATCTCAGCGGAGTCAAAACAAAGTCATTTTTTTTCACCACAAGATGGCACTATGACTCTTTAAATCTCCATTACATTGGGCTGGGCTTTTGACGTAAATAAATGCCATTAGGTGTGTTGTTATATAGATCTGTTGCACCAGTTTTTCCCTTATTCCGGAGATCTGGCCTGCTTCCCTCTACTTGTTTCCTCTGTTTTTCTGCCACCACAATGCGCGCGCAACTGCAGTGACGTAACTGTGACGTCCACTCCAAATTGGTCTATTAGTTAGACCCTCCAGGATTCTGCAATTCCGCGATCACGAAATTTACCGCGGATATACGTATGTTCATCCACGGAAAAAGCAGGATTCAAAAACATGCATTTTTCAAAAGTACCACTAGATATCATTAGGGTATAGGCCCTTTTCACATTGTCATGGTAACAGTTTCTGAATTGAGAAACAGGTGCAAAAAAATGCCCAAAATTACCATTGGTGAAGTACAAAGACTATTTTATTGACTCTTGGATCTAAACTAGAGAAAGGCTACAAGTTCTCTCTTCGATTAGGAAGGTGAGTATTAGTTTCAGTTTCTCCTCGTCAGCTGTCATCTCTTGGCAGTCATCACCTGATTTGCATAATGTTACATTATGGGGCTCATTCATAAAACTTACCGGCAGGTTTAGTGTGACGTTAGGGGCAGATACCATCACAGTGTTTTCTCATTCATAAACATGAAATACCGGGATGTTATTTGCGTTACTGTTCTCCCCGTAATTCCACCCCTTCTGATCATTTCCATATTGTGAAAGCGATTCATAAAAGCACACCGCGCTGCAAAAACATACCACCTGTTCGAGTCAGACGGTACATTGTAGAAATGAATGTTAACTAATAAAGACAAATACAAATTAGGCAATATAAAAACCAATAGATAAAGTCACATTGTGTCATCGGGCATTAATTATCATTGGAAACATGAAAAAAGTTTATGACTCACACTGGCTTTGCAATTATTAATTATCACTCTGATTGCGGTTGTAAACGGCAGTTTCCATCCGATTTGATTCAGTTTATCATGATGAAGAGAAGATGACCCATACGCACGTCCCATAAACTTTTTAGTAGCTGCTGGAGTGAAGTAGAGCTGAAGTATTTAAGAAAGAGAACGCTGCACATTGCTGCCAATGCTCCTATATATTTATTTTACTTTTTCAAGAGTTCCATTTGAATACATGTACAGTAGGAGTTTAAAAGGAGCATGTTTATTTTATGAATTTATTACAGATCCCTTTTAACTGGATTGATGAAGAAATATATATTTTTCAGAATAATTGGTCATTTTTGGCTGTTTTTCCTAATGTCCGAAATATGGCAGAATAATGATTTCTAGCTGCAGAATTACCGCGGAATTTGGTTGTGCTTTTTTTTTTCCGCAGGATCCTGGAGGGACTAATTAGTTGCTCCTGTGCTGCATGAGTCGGGAACGGAGAACAGCGTTTTTTTCTCCCTCCATTTACTGTCACTGCATGGCAAAAAAGGTCTCAAGATCACACATACTATATCGAAAACGCAAGTTTACTAGCAGGCGAAATAAGCGAGAGAAAAAACTAAAAACTGTTGAAATGTAAGGAATAGTTGTACAACTTGTACTTAAAAGCACTAAAAAGAAAGAAAAAACACAGTGACCTCTTAAAAATATGTTCATTCAACATGTTCATTACAGTAAGAGCCAAAAAATATAACAGGATTATTTTATTTTTTTCCGCACAGTGGGTGGTGATACAACAGTTGGTTCACTGGTAACTTGAGTTGTTCTTGGTACAGTGGGCGGTGATACAGCAGTTGTTTCACTGGTAATGTGGCATTATCAGGCACATGGCTGTCATCTAGGATGTCATCATCAATGTCTTTCATCATCCCGCTCATACATGTACTTTCTGTTGGTTCCCCTCTGTTTGTATGTTGGTTTGTTGTTCAGCCATGGCTAACTTTGGCCGTATCTGATTCTTTCTTTTGTGCATCTAACAGCCACTTAATATTTCGTCCAATGCTTCTTTATAGCTGCACAGACGATCTCATTCCCCTTTTTGTAAGGGGGTCAGACTCTTGTGCAGTGGACGGCTGTTCCCCTATTTCTTACGTCATTGGTGCTGGCCAAAGTCCCATCCCTGATGCTGTTTCCACGTGGATGTGAATTACGACTGCTGCCCCTGTTTCTGTGGATTTTAGCGCTGATCATAGCCCCATCTCTCCACCGCATGCTGCCTCTCTCCGCCCTTTTCTGTTTTCTTTTTCTGTTTTCTCTTGTCATTGTTATTGCCCATGATCCTGTCACTGTTTTGCCCGGCACCTTTTGCCTCTGCCCGCCCGAGGTTTCTTCAATTTTCTTTCCTACCAAGGTTTTTTCTTGGGAGTTTTTCCTTGTAATCAATGAGGGTCTAAGGCTGGTGGTGCCCGGAAGGCTATGTAGAATAGGTAGGCTGTTTGTCTTGCCAAAATCTGCTCTATGTTTATCCTATATCATTTTGTTCTACAACTGATTGTTGATCAGTTAGATCTAGTTAGGCTCATTCTCTGTAAAGTCCTCTTGAGACGTGCTTGTGATAAAGGTCTATATAAATAAACTTGAACTTGAATTTTTTCTCCTTCTCCAAGGCACCTGTTTGGGGCTTTATGCTTGATTTATAACTTGTTTTTGTCAAAATAGACACCTAAAATGCCAATTATATTGTATGGATCAAATGTTCATGTTTCAGTGTATGTATTTTTGTATTTGAAAGTATGTACACTGAACAAAAATATAAACGCAACACTTTTGTTTTTGCTCCCATTTTTCATGAGTTGAAATAAAAGATCTAAGACTTTTTCTATGCGCACAAAAGGCTTATTTCTCTCAAATTTTGTTCACAAATTTGTTTAAATCCGTGTTAGTGAGCACTTCTCCTTTGCCAAGATAATCCACCCACCTGACATGTGTGGCATATCAAGAGCCACTGAGCCCCCATCAGAGCTTAAGTGAACCAGAAAGAGAACTGAGTCAAATTACTGACAATGTGAATGCAAAAAGAACTCCGGTTAAATCGGACTCTGGTTCGTTTTCCCCCTTGGTGCGATTCGTTTGGGCAGGTGTGAACACAGTAATCGCACTCGGGTGCGGACCAAAACAACCGTACCGAGACCCTTTAGAGAAGGTGGTCTCGGTCCGGTCCCAAACAAACTCTGGAGCGGTTCGTTTGAGGTTGGAACGTGATCCGACCTCAATCTGACCCAACTACCAGGTGTACTCAATTTACTCCGCAAGTTTGAGCTAAACAGCTCCTGTAGCCAGGTATAGCAGATGTAGCCAGGTATAGCCAGTATAGCATTTTCAAGACATTTCCTTGAAGTGCATTTGGCATTCTGCTGGTACAGTGTTGCCTGGTATATTGCCCAGATAATTAACTGTTATGAGCAATTTCCAACTCTGCCGTTGCTCCATGTTGCATAGCAATGTGCACTAGTCCAGAGCACAGGACCTTCTTCCTGTATTTACTTTCTTGCTCCTGCCCCAGACACATCTGACCAATAAGCGGAGTGAACATTCTCACGTGGTTTGTAGTGATGCATTTTGGTT
The DNA here is from genome assembly GCF_046629955.1 of Centroberyx affinis. Taxonomy (NCBI): domain Eukaryota; kingdom Metazoa; phylum Chordata; class Actinopteri; order Beryciformes; family Berycidae; genus Centroberyx; species Centroberyx affinis. The sequence continues at coordinate 76,415 of NW_027281548.1, read as the reverse complement.
CACTTGGATTTTTCTCTGTGTGAAAAGAAACCGAACCAAGGGAAAAATGCTCCAAGTTTACAAACTCATCAACTGATTTGGACCAGAGCAAACAAACTATAGGTGTGAAAACGCCCTAAGAGGACTGAGTTTGGTTATAATGTTTTCTTTTTCTCAGTTGCTGTCACTCCACCGCTTACAATTTTAAAAAGTTTTTTTTTTTTTCTTCTCTCTCACTCACTGACAACACTATTTCAGAGTTTGAATTTTTCTTCTTGGGTCTGTTTGCCATTCTCCACTACTCCAGTAATGCTTTCCCTTTGCGCATGACCCTTCAGACAGCAGGGCTTTTATAGAGTTGCCAGGGCGTCTACCTATGCTAATCAGCATCAACAGGCCCGTGCACCCAATTAAGGAACAAGTGGCATTCATCATCAGATACACCTGGAATACGCAAAAATCGAGACTCTGCATGCTTCATAAATCCCACGTTGGTTTTGTGTAGGCATGTTAAGAACAAAAGTAAGAACAATTTAAGAAAAGTTTTGTGAATGAGGCCCAATATCTTTAGAAATAAACAAAATTGACCAGACTTTTTGACTGCGACGTGATATGACAACAGTGGAGAAGGCGTTGGCCAATCAAAATTGAGTATTCAATAAAGGCGTGTAATTAGAGAGACTCTCCAATGTTGACTGTGTAACACTGTAACACTGGTAACATCTGTGGTAACACAGTCAAGGGGCCCTTCTAACAGTTTTAGGCTAATCAGTTAGAGAAAGCAGACCTCCTATTCCTCGTGCCTTGTCAGCCTTCATCTGTGAAAAAAGATAGCAGCTTTGGTAGGGCTCTTCCCCTGATTCCCATGGCTTTCCATGATTGACACTTACTGGAGGCCAGGTGCTGAGCACTATCAGCTGAGTCAAGCTGTCTTTTTGCTCTGTTGGGCATAGGAATCTACTAAAAAGGACTGCTGGGTGGTTTTGTAGATGGTTGTGGGTAATGTGCTAGTATAGGAGAGAAAAGTCAAGGAGTTCCACGTGACATCACACCTGGAATTCCCTGCTACTATTTACTGTATTGTTTTAATGAAATAAAGTAGGTACATGAACAGCTATGCAGTTGTTTGACATTAGCAAGTGCTCCAAGTAATATTAAGTCCCTATCCAGGGTGCTTTTGAGTGATGCACTAATGGTACATGCTTAAACTGTTGACATGTTGGACTTGTACATAGAAATATATACAGCATGTATATACTTTTATATATCGTTCATTTTTCTGCTTTCTCATTGTAACTAAAAGTACCAGTGTATTTCATTCCAGAGTTTATAAAGCAAACCTTTTATAAATGCATGTAACATGTATTTAAATACATCTAAGTCTCATGTCACATTATACCGTCAGTCTGTGTATTGAAAGCCCCGACAATCATTTTGAGCATGAAAAGAATGTCTTGAATCCTATGTTTTGATTTTAGGTAACCGGCAGTACTAAATGGGGAAGGATAATGTCAACTCCTTCCCTTCCGCCCCTCTCCCTGTGGGGATGTGGAGCGCCATGTTGGAGAAGATGACATTTCATGGTCCAGCAGCATTATTGGAATATAAAAACAGAACACCCTTGACTCGAGAGTGAAGAGACGGGGCTGCAGAGGGAGGAGGAAGGAGAGGGAGATGAGGGATGATGTAGCTGTGTAATGTTCTTAATGCTCTACCCAAAGCAGAGTAAATGTGGCAGACAGGAAATCAAGCAGTTTGGTTTCACACATAATAAACATCAATCAATAAATCAATCGCCCAAAGAACCGCAATCAATCAAACAATCCATCATTGTAACAAAAAAGCATCAATGTACTGTAATAAATGTTTGTAATAGATTTTCACAATATATTAGGGGACGCTTAAAGTAGAGTGAGACAAAGCTAGCTCTCCTTGTATCTATATTGGCATTTATGTGAGTTGGCAGACTGAAATATAAGATAGTTTTGATTTGTTTAACACTTTTTTGGTCACTGCATAATTCCATTTGTGGTATTTGATAATTTTGATGTCTTTACTATTATTCTAAAATGTGGAAAATAGTAAAAATAAAAAATTGATTTCACTGGTAGTGTGTATGACCACACAGCCTTTGAAAAATTCAGGACAAAGAGAAACAGTACTGGTGGGATGGAGGGAAAATAGAAATAGAGTAAGTTAAGGAGGGAGGGTGAGGAAAGGTGTCACTAAGAGTCAGAAATGTATGTCAACATGTAGGAAAAGATGTGTAGTGCCAATCCACAAAGAAACCACATTCTTCCCAGAAACCAGACTGCTCAGCTTTCTGCCCCTGTGAAGTGAAGGAAGTGACTATTACTGTGGCACTGAAGTGGGTGGCACAGCTGTGGTGGGAGATGTAGAGCTTTTAATTGAGACCATCTAGATCAAAGAGTCAGCAGGAAACAGAGAAAGGTGTGGAGATATAAAAGAACCATTACTTCAAGTTAAATCTCTCTGCCCCATCATCGGTGGCTTTTCTTCTCTCCTTTGGCCCCCCCTCTCTCTCTCACCTCTTCTGTCAGTGTTGAGACTTTAAATTACATCAGCAGAGTGATAAATCACTACTTGCTGACCTGTTTGTGCCTCACTATTGTCAACGGCGGGATTCCACATATGAATCATATTTTGGTGCAAGGTAGGTTCCAAATCAAACAGAGGTACTGTGTGTTCCTGTGGTTTTATTGGAAGACTATGAAAGGACCGTTAACACTGGAAATTCATCTTTCCAGCCAACTGAACAAAGCCATTGGGAGATAGTCTGGGGTTGGCTGATCCCACTTCCTCATGGTAATGGAAAACCCATATTCAGAGTCAAGATAAAGAATGGAGAGTAGAAAGCATATATCTCAATTCCCTCTGAATTTGGGCCACAGTGTGAGGCATGTATCTCAGTACACCAATACCCTTTAATTTTAATAGAATGTGTTCATTTAATTTACATTTTTAAATGAGTGTCAGCTCTTTTGAAGCTTGCTTCATCCTCTAACAAATTTTCATTAGCAGCATGCTAAAATGTCTACTTGTCTTGAAAGCAAACTTAATGCCAGAGCAGTTTCCCTTGTATGAGAAAGAGGTGGGTTTCAATCTTCCACAGGCAGAGAGAGAAAGAAAGAGGGAGGTAGGAAACAGATTCCTCCGGGAGTTCAATGCATTATACCAGTCAATATATTGATGTATGTGTGAGACTGATCCAAGGGTAAAATACCCTCAGAGAGATGGGCAAGAAGAGAGGGAGTGATGGTGGTGTTTATATTCATTTGTCCTCCACCTGGAGAGTTGTTTGCAGTTCCTTTCAACCACTCATGAATAATAAATACTCACCCAGCCTGAACTGACCCTTTCACTGTGACGTCAGGTGATGGATTGAATTGAAAACAGCTTGACCTTGCCCCTAAACACCATCACTGTGTTGTATCATTGACACTTTTACAAGTTTGCCAAGTCATAGTCTGGTACCAGCACCTGATTTGCTAGAAATGCCTTCTTTATTTTTCTTAATTGTGGGTCTAGTCCTGTGGGTCAAACAAATATTAAATCATAGCGTTTTTATATCATTTGTTTATATTCTGCCAAAAGCTGTGCTCCATTTAAAAATGTGTCCAATTCTTAAATTGGATCTGTGGTAAATATATCTCCATTGTCTTTTTATTGATCTTTTTCTTTGTATCTAATGAGCTCAAGTCCGATTGAAGCTAATTCATATTAAGTGAATGCAATTAGCTAAATTATTGTTAGCCAACTCTGTGATAAATATCAATAAAAACAGTAATTTGGTTGAGGTACTTTAAATTGCTTATGCATAGTTTTTTCAATGGTGGTGTTTGAAGTCAATTAAACGTGGATTGCAAAAAAACCTAGACATTGACGCTCGTCCTGTGCAATGATTGATTTGTGTTTAGTAGGTCCAATGGCATGCCAGCGCATGTGAAATTGTCTGCATAGCTTGACTATAGCTCACCTATAGCTCAGCTATAACACCATTTAAGGGGGCATCAGTTGCCAGATGGTTAAAGAAGCAAAATGTAATGAGAATGTTGCCAATTTAAATCTCCTGTTTGGCTGGGAAGTGAATGTGACAGTCCCTCAACAACTACCATGGAGGTGCCCTTGAGGAAAGCACTTAACCTCAAAATGCTACAGTGGAGCCTCTCAGAGGTCAGTGTTACAAGACTGTAGTTATAAAGGGCAGCTCCTAGGTGTGAACGTGGGCATGTATGCACCATCCCTCTCCTTAAAACTACTCTCCCTACTACTCCCAGGACGTGACTGTAAATAAGAATGTGTTCTTAGTCAACAATATTTCTATAATGGTGATTGGCTTCAAATGTCTCACCGTTTGTGTTGAGAAATGCATTCTTGGTCAGATCCATGCTTTTTCTGAAGGAGACTACCACAGTGTTCGAGAGCTTAGCAGGTTACAGACCATCAGATAGGCTATTTATGGCAAATTGAGCTTGACGGGAATGGCACTCTTTTATCCCTCTCATAGATTCCCCAGGGATGGGTAGTAACAAAATACTTGTAACAGCATTATGTATTCTAAATAAAAAACTAGTAACTAAAGTAAATTGCCTTAAAGAGTAACTGTGGTGAAGCCTGACACCTAATGGTGAAAAGTAGGGTACTGAACTGGTCATCTGCTATTGGCTGGTCTCTGTGTCCTGTGATGTCACCCTCTATAGAGTACAACAGGTGGTGACATCACCTGGCACAAAGACCAGCCAATAGGAGAAGGCCAGTTCAGTACCCTACTTTTCACCATTAGGTGTCAGGGTTCACCAAAGATTTGGGTTTGGGGTTTAGTTACTCTTTAAAGCCCCTATATGTAGAATTTGTATCTGATTATATCATCCTCCAATTAATTTTGATACCATAAAAGTTTGTCAGTAGAAAAATGCCAAAAAAAAAAATTGGTTTAGTCGATTTGTTGCTTTCAGTCTTTTCATTCTCTGCGTCCGCGGATAGGAACTGGCGTCAAGTTCTGTACTGACTTATGGCAGAAAGTCAAACCAAACCAGGAAGAAAACAGACGCAGTTTGAATGCAGACTCGTTGCTATAACAGCTAAGAGGGAGAGGGAGGGCAGCGCGAGACCTGGAGCTCCCGGTAGCCCCGCGGTTTGATCGGCTTGAAGTTCCCGTTCCCCGGCCCACCACAACACGGCAGACCGGAGACCAAACCCCGGGAGCCCGACGGACCCATTGGCGGCCAGCAGTAGTTAGGCTAAAAGAGCTATGAAGGAGCGTGACCAAGCAAGGGGTCAGACCAACCAGATTTAACCACGGCTGGGTGTTCACTGGACGGGAGCTGAAGCGGTATAAGACCGACACAGAGCTGGCTTTCTTTCTCCTACACATGTAAGTGAAATACCAATAAGGGTCTCAATTTGTGTTACCAAATCTTTTAACTATTTTTAGGACCCATGTAGTTTATATCTACGGTTATGTGTAATGGCATAACGTTATTTGTGTAGTCAGCTACCTGTACACCTACTAAGCTATGTAACCTAACCTAGCAAATTAGCTTCACTTGTCTTAGCCGGTGCAGTGTTGCCAACTTATTTCCAAGGAAAGTAGCTATTGGCTGCTCAAAAAGTTGCTAGAAGTTGCCGGATGACGTCATATGCTAATTTGCATATCAATAACCTACAGTCTCCACTCGCAGCGGAGGGAGGGGGGCTAGCTGTATGAGAGAATCGCTGTGATCATTAGACCTCTCTGGATGACAAGCAAGTAGAGCAAACCGGCATCAGCCGTACCAATTTATTGGCAAAAGCTTTGGGATTCAACACTTCAATATTGTTCCCCATGGTCAGAAAAAGTCACCAGATTTGTCGCTAGTCGCTTTTCAGAAATAAAGTCGCCAGGGGATTAGGAAAAGTCGCTAAGTCTAGTGACAAAGTCGGCAAGTTGGCAACACTGAGCCGGTGTTCTGACGATTTATGCTGCCTTGTCGAAAAATACTATCGTAGCGCGTGACTCGCTACCCTAACCATAACCATAACCATAACCCTAAACCATGCGCAGAACCGCTAAGTAGCACATCTCGATAGGTAGCACATATCAATATAACACCGGCTGCCGACAGAGAGTGGAGCAACAGAAGGGAAAGAAACTATCATAGCCACTTACATTTGTCAGCAGACCATGGCATTCCTTCTGTCCAGTGTGTGGGTTGTAATCGTCTCGTTTATTCCGCATTTAATACAACGCCATACTCCGATTACGTTACTTTATTTGTGTTTAGTCTAGTTTGTTAGAAGTATTATTTTCCATTAGCTGCAGCTCGTAGCATCAGAATAGTAAATGTTGGATAGGCTATGTTTACAAGGACAGCGATCCCCCAAACATCTGTTGACCCGAATTCTCACAATAGCAAAATACTTCATAGTACATGCTACCATTAGGAATAATATAGGAACTAATGCTTGAGCTACAGTTATCTACAGCAGTATATTGTTTACATATCGTGGCTATATGAAGCGGGGTATCGCAAACACCACTAAGAGATTGTAAAGACATTTGCGACAGGGTCTTTTTTTGGCACTACCACTAGGAGTTGCCAAAATCAACAATTTTCAAATCCTACACATAGGGCCTTTAAAAAATAATGATTACACACACCTGTGAAAAATTAGAGAATTTGTGTTTGTATACAAACCTGAAATAAAGTAAAGTAAAAAAGTAAAGTAATTTTTCACATCTGCACTGTAAAACCTCCACTAACGCCTGGGTCTCAAATAGTTGCTAACAATGTAGTATGTAATATGTGAGCATGCGGGTCATGCATAGTAACAGTTGGGGTATTGAAATAAAATAGTGATAGAAATGAAATAGTTGTAAATGAATAACTTCTTAACTTGTATTCCATTTGACATCTTTTCATCATTTTAAGATGGAGGCAGTCCTCATCTACACCCCTTCTCATCATTTCAAAATGGAAACCTGGCATTCTTATTGGTACTGGAAATGAGGGCAGTAGAGTTTAGCTAGTTGTTAATCAAAGTGTGACACTTAGCGTGGAAACAAACCAAATATTTGAGCCCTAGCTAGTGGTTATGGTTACAGAGTCCCAAGGCCAAAGTTTCAAGGCTTTTGACTCTTGTGGAATGGAGACTAATGTTATTACAAAAACAAGTATTCTGAATAGATATCTTTGTAAACAACAATGAATGCCCCCTTTGTAATGCAAGCTGTTTAGTCTGTATTATGAATTGTTCTGTAAAAAGTCTGTATTGTACAAGCTTTAAATTTTCACTCTTTGGGCCAGCTCAAAGAAATTCCTGGCGGCATGCCACATAATTTCTCATCTGAATGCATCTGGCTCTGTCTGGTGGGACAAAGGGCATCTCCACATGAGCCTATTGCTGTACCTTATAATCAGTATTTCAATGATTTCTACTAGTGAAAGAAGGTAACAGCTCCTTCTTAACTCGCTTTCCCATTTGACTGACACAATGGGTCAGCTGTTATTCACTGTTTCAACCAAAATGATTTGTCCTGAGAAGCAGGTCAAGGAGACAGCCGGGAGAGACACTCTTCTAGCTCTACTTTTTTATAGACATTACACACAGCTACTAAAGCAGAAACAAACTTTTCACTCTGAGCTCATCTGAGTTGTTTTTGCTTACATGTCTAGATGTCAGGGGGATGTCAAGTGTAGTTGTTTGAGCTGAAAAGCTGGTGATTTTTATACTTCTGCCCTGTCAGTCAGTTTCTTCATTGCACACTATGTAGTTGATTGCTTTCACTATGGGAAACTGCAGTATGCCGTGAGAGATGTGTCCCATTTACACCTGTATCCACACCTGGTATTTATATTAGTTCTCATTGTCTGCATTCTGCCTGCACTGTGCTCAGATGTCATTTTTCACACGCGCTATGCAAAGCAGGTGAGTAGCTGGGGAGGTGGCATTTAGGGTTTGGTGATTGGACAAATACATTGGGGATTGACAATGGACTGAATCTATTCCCGGTGAAAATTCCTTGCCGATTTTCTGCTAATTTAAAGCTGGGGTAGGCAAGTTTTGTTTTGCATTATTCGGTGAAAACTTCATAACAACCTGACCTCAATTCTAGGCCCCTTACTCTTCTCTATCTATATGCTTCCTTTAGGGTCACATCATTCACAAACACAATATATCCTTCTATACCTATATGTGGACAACACAAAGCTATATGTTTCCATAAAAGCCAGCAATCCCATCAGCCTAGCTCTAGTCAAAGTTAGCCATACAGACATCAAGTATTGTATATCCCAACATTTCCTCAGTGTGATTGTAGTTTTGCTCATTTACTGCTCATTTTCTGCATTCCCTTCCTGTTTTACATCATTGTAGATTGTGTTCCAGTGTTAGGGTTGTCCGTGGTCTGACTATGCTCTATACAGTTGTAAGCGAGCCAACACACGTGTAAACACAAAACACGTTCAGGAGAAAGACAATTGTTATTTGTCTACCTTGGAAATTACTTCAATGCTAGTTGGCTACCTATTCGCTAGTGTATGGGTTAGTAGCTCAGTTGCTGAATCAGCAGCTTTCTTTCGGACTGAATGTTGACTTGCTGCATCAGACTGAAAGAAACAGTACAAACATCAGTGATTCATTCATTCAGTTGGTTCAGCGGTTCAGTTACAAGTGTATGAATTAGTAGCTCACGGACTGAACAAACTGTTCAGCCGTGTAGGCAGCGTCACCTTTTGGTCAAAAGACACAGTACAAATGTGATTTGTTCCTTCAGTGGGTTAACTGTTCAATTAATTAATCGATTCTGTATATCAAGCCAAGTCTAAAGTTACTTAAAATAGCTAAAAAAGGTAAGTCAGCCTAGCTTCAGTTAACCTCTAATTAGACCGTTAGCTGTTTGACTTTGACTTTTTTTGTTTGTTTTATGGCATTGCTCCTCATGTTGTTGGTGTGGAGGTAGGGGGGGTGAGGGGGGCTGAAGTGAATCAAATTAACCGGTCCTGAATCAATTTGCTACGGTCAGACAACCCAAAAGAATTGAGTTAGTGAAAAGAGTTGGTGAAGAACAAGTGATTACATTATTATTTGCACCTTTTCTAGCACTGATTGCTATATGTAAATAATGGAGTGTCTATAATGAGATAATGAGACTATAGGTGACGCTTGTTCACGCTACTTATTATAATACTCTGTGTTGTGACCTGCAGTGACATCATCATCAGACAGCTACCCTACTTGACTATGGAGAGCTTCGTACAACACAGCGACGCTCATGAGACATCACTTCAGCAAAATGCAGTTGCGCTCGAGCATTGACCGGTGTGGATGTTGGAGGCCATGACAGGATGGCTTCAAAGCAGCCATTTCCCATAGCCATTAACAACAGTTGGGGACGGTGGGGACATGTCCCTAACACTTTTCTGATTACCAAGAACTCTCCCTATCACCAATTTTGATGAATTCCACGTTTTTCATGTGAACTATCTGCTCTACAAAGGGTTAACTCACTCACAGTGTTGGGAAAGTAGTGATGGGTTTCAAAAAGTCGCTAGAAGATGTCATTAGAGATGCACCGATTGCAATTTTCTTGGCCGATTCCGATTTCCGATTTTTTAAAAGTCTGACCTGCCGATTCCGATTTTGGCCGATTCCGATTTTCTTTCTAAGAACTATAATTGACAGCACACACAAACATTTTTGTAACTTTTCTTTAATGGAAAATTAAAATTCAATTGTATGTTCATAATAAAACATTGACTATTAATAACTTACATTTTCTCCAAAACTGCACCAGGTTACAGGACCTTCTCTCACTCTCACTCAAACAAATCTCAAAATAAAAAAGTGCTCCAGGTTACTGGACAGAGCTTTTTTGAACAAATAAAATCCAAATTAAAATGAATTGCAGTATATCCCTGTTAGGATGGCGAGTGGATAGGAGAGGAAGGCACAGGCTGAGGCAGGCTTCAATAGCACCACGTGGAATTTATTGTGGAGTATTTACAAGTTCAGTTGTCAGAACACCAAAAAAAATGAAAAATACTCAAAAATGTTTTGAAAATAAAAATAAAGAAATAGACAATGCGTCGAGAAAATTACAAAAATTACAAGGCAGAACTAGCACTAAACCTAAACATAGGCTAAGCCCATGACGTGGGCCCTATGCTCATAGGCCAGCAGTCCTGGTCCCATTTCTGGCTGGAGCGAGGCAGAGTGAGCAGGCACCCATGGGTGCTGGTCTCTTATATACCCTAAGCCCCTCCTACGTACACAAAACATAATTAATTTCAATTAACACAGCAATACCTCAAGGGTCTGATTCAATACAATATTTATGACATTGATACCACCATGTAATAAACATAATAAATCGCAATGACCCTTTAATCCGTCTGAAGCATTAAAAATAGCAGTATACATTTATCAATTTGGACCCCCCCCTCTCTCAACCACACTTGGCACATTCCACTGCCACCCCTCTCTACAAATGAGGTTGGACTCCTCCGCCTCCGTTTCGCACTCCGGGTCCAAAGCCGGAACTGCCAAGTGCAGGAGAACAAAAATACACGGGGTAAGAGTAATTTGTGAACTGTTGCAATAAACATGATAAATAATTAAATGTCTCCGCTTCGTTATTTAACTTTTGAATGAATTATTTGATGTGTAAATATTGCGGAGTTACGTCAACAATGCAGGCGGGAATATTAAATAACGCCAATGCCGGTAGGCCTCCCGGTATGGCTGGAACACTGCAGTGAGACAGACGAAAATGCATGAATCCAACAATCAAAACCAAAACACAGTAACACTTAACTAACATCTCTTAATGGCGCCAAGATGTAATCTATTGTGAAGAAATGAAAGTTAATGCAGGGAATGTTTGGCTGTTAATATAGGGCATCGGGCATCCCCGTGACAATCCCACTTTATACTTTCCCGAAAGAAAACAGGTGCAACAGATCTATATAACAACACACAAACTATTACTATTATGGACTATTATACAACAGGTAGTTCCGACCAAGCAATCTGATTGGTCAACTAGATATTTAGAACGCGATCAAATCAGCATGACAGCACACCTAGCCGTGCTCATCACTAAATATTACTTCGCCATATTATCATACAATATATTTAAATATAACGCTACGCTAACTCTGTTCAGCCTTGATGTTACCAGACGCTCTGCCATCCATCAGCTGTGCCGGTGAGTCGGTGACACGGCGCTACTAGCTTAAAAATACATGTGAAGTTCGCGGAGATAGTAGCTAAATCTGTCCATGGAAAAACCCAGTACAACATCAACGCAGCTTATTCACCCACGCACTCCCATGTGGCAAGCTTGTAACTGGCAATCTGCTACTTTTCACTTGTTTGTGATGAGGAGGAGGAGGAGGAGGGATCAATAGCAGGGAAAGGTAGAGAACTTGTGAAAGTGTTCATGTCTTACAATCATCACAATAAAGACTACAGTAAGGTGTCACGGTGCTATGTTGCAATATTTCAGTTTTTTGTTTTTTTTTATTAACAGAGACTACAGTAAGGTGTCACAGTGCTATGTTGCAATATTTCAGTTTTTTGGGGGGGTTTTTGATCGTGGTGGCAATTGTTAACAACTTGAATTTGTGGTGTTAACAACACTTCAGCATCACCAGCTTCACTAAAACCTGAAATCACTCCTGACAAATTGGAGTATCTGAGTCTGTCAACTGAGCAAATGAAATTCTACAGCTGTCTGTCTCCCCTATTCATTTTGATCACTGTGCACAGGGCTACAAGTCATAGGTCTGCAGGGTATAGTTACTGTCGTCAGAACATTGACAGATTTTCTCACAAAATATTTTCTGCTTCAAAATACATTGGTGAGGAAGAGGTGTGATTTGTTATGTTTGTTGTATATAAACAACAAAATAACAATACTGAAACAATAACCTGTGAGAGAAAGGTCACTTTGCAAAGTAGTCTTTGAGAAACTGACAAAGATGGTAAACGTTAGCTTCTCCTGTCGTGACAAAGGTATACACTGTTAAGTGTTACTGTTAAATGAGATTCATTTGGCCATGCCCAGGTAGTTAAGTGGTTAAAATTGCCATCTCTGGAGCCACATGTTCGTCCATGCTGGCATAAGATCAAATCCCACCAGAACTTTCTATCTCTCTGCTTCCCAACTGTCTGAGTAAATTGAAAACACTAAGGTGTGGGTAATAAGCAGTGTTGGGGAAGTTACTTTCAAAATGTAATATATTATTTATTACTTATTACTCCTTATTAAAAGTAGTATGATTAAGTTATCTTATTACTTTCTGTATATGGTAACTAGTTATATTACTAATTATATTACTTTAGTACTTTCACTCAAAGCAATTATGCTGAGTCCAACCGGTGGTAGGGTACTGAAAATCGGACAGTCTTTTAACTCTTTATTTAAAGAGATAAAACAACCTTTTCACTCCTAAGTAAGAACTTATGATTAGCAAATGTTAACAAAAATAAATAAGTAAATAAAATATGGACAATCGGAGGAGATTCTACGCTCTCCACGAACACCGCGCTGTTACCGCATTTACCATAAAGGCAAATTTATGGTTTCTGCGGTGTGCCCGGTGTTCACGATTATCCATTTTTGCCAGTTGTCGGCTGTCAGTTTGCTCGAATAGACTACTTCCCTGGTAACCAACTAACATAGCAACCATTAACCAATCATAGCCTCTGAACTGACTGCGGCGTTTGCGGAGGCCTCCGTAGAACACAATTTTTTGAGAGGAGTGCGGAGCTCGGTGCGGACCCTCCGCAGACCCCCTGCGGAGCTCCGCATTCGCCGCACAGACCCTCCGCACCGTGAACACTAGGCACACCGCAGAAACCATAAATTTGCCTTAAAATGCTGTGGATCTGTGGAGAGAGCGGTCTTGACGTGAAAACCGGGCACACCGGAGAAACCATAAATTTGCCTTTAGCCGGCGAAGCCATTTTTACCACTGGAGGACGACTAAACCCGGGGAAAATCAAATGTGTCAGTGTCCACATATATTTTCCAGTACCGGTTCATCAATAACAAATGAAGCATTGCGTTAGTTCAGGCAGGGCACGGACGTCACGCGTTGCTAGTCATCTACCAGCTGACCGCCACGCACACCAATCATAATCCATTCTCATAACAAGGCGGTCTATTTAAATGGCCTCCTCCTACACTGATTCCTGCTTCACAACTGCTGCACACTCTGCTGCTTGGTAAAGCTTTACCTCCACCTCCCCAGCCTCCACCTGTTATAGTCTATGCAGTCGAGCCCACGGTGGCTCTTAAGTGTCAACACTGCTGAGTGTTGCTGCTGGCTGCTCTGGCTCTGCTCTGTATTCTCCCATGGGGGGATTTGCATGGCGCCCCTGCTATACCTTCAGCATGCTTGCTGGGTAAGCAGGGAGCTACTAGAGCAGGGCCATATCCGCCAATCATAACTGTATTACTATTAGTTGCAATTAATGGTTTTATCTTGTGACTAAAGTGTTCCTGACTGAACTTGAAGGATATATAAAACAAAGCTCATAACTTGATTTTCTGTTTTTGGTACATTTTAAACGATTTAAAAATGACGGGCGCTATAGTGAAATATAGAATGGGCGACGGAGCGTGCGCGGGGACAGTTAACAAGAGGTTCAGTTTCAGTTGCTCTTACAATCATCGCGACCAATAATATTATTACAGTATTTACCGAAGTAACTGTAATATTATTACTTGATTTATAACAGTAACTCGTTACACTACTCTGTTACTCAGATAAGTAATAATATTACGTAACGCGCTATATTACGTAACTCGTTACCCCCAACACTGGTAATAAGTGGGCCTCGCAACCTCTTTTTTTTTTTAGATAAGATAAGAGAATGTGGTTGAAAAAAATAAAAGTATTCTTTTGTTTCAATGGTCTTATGGTTATAAATGGAACAATAAAAGTTCACAGGGAATGCATTTTCTGTCTTATATCAACCCGACACAACAAACCCATTTACATACACCGACTCAAACATACACACAGAGCTGACCATAAGAAAGTGCTTTTAAGATTGGAACTAAAAAAAGACATAAGAAATATTCTAAGGATACACATAAAGGAACACAATTTAAACATAATGATAATGTTAGCTAAGGTTGATACATGAATAAGTATTAATAATAAATATACTAGCAACAAATACTGTACACTTCAGAGAATACATGAAAAAATAATTAAACAATAAAAGATAACAATAATAAAATAGATAAAGGGGAAGGGGGGGTTTAGTGGTGGGATTATCCAACAATGCTAGAAAGGGGTTCCACACCTTGTAGAATTTTTCTCTGAACCTCTAATGGTGTAACGAATTTTCTCAAGGTTCATACAGGACATAATATCTTTGAGCCAGTGAGAATGAGAGGGTGGTGCAGTCTCCTTCCATTTTAGCAGGATAGCTCGCCTGGCCAACAAAGAGGCAAAAGCCAGGGCACCCAGCTTTATTCTGGGCAAATCCAATTCAGGAGGGGCAATACCAAAAATGGCTAAGGGGTTTGGGTCAATGTGGTGGTGAAGGGATTCAGAAATGGTTTTAAAAACTGAATTCCAAAACTCCACTAAGGAAGGACACGACCAATACATGTGAAGGAGTGAGGCAGGGGTACTTTTACATTTATCACATGTAGGATCAACATCAGGGTATATTCAAGCTAATTTGGTTTTGGACATGTGAATACAATGGACTACTTTAAATTGTAAGAGTGCATGGCTTGCACACATAGAGGAAGAGTGTATTTGAGAGAGGATCGAGTCCCATGTGTTATCCAAGTCCCACGCCAATCTTATGATCGTCATAGGGGGACAATTCAGTTTGGAAATTAGATTATAGAGATTGGACATGGTTCCCTTAAGTGTAGGGTTAACAGAAAGAAAAACATCAAGATTAGCTGGAGGCTTCTGGGGAAATTGGGGTATCTGGCGATGGACAAAATGCCTAACTTGTAAAAATCTAAAAAAAAAAAGTGAGCATTGGGAATGGAAAATTTCTTCATCAATTGGGAAAAAGAGGCAAAGGAATTATCAATAAAAAGATGATCAAAAGATATCAGGCCCTTTCTGTGCAAGGTCTGAAATGCACCATCAAGAACAGAAGGGACAAAAAGATGATTGGCAGCAATAGGGCTTAGAAGCGAAAAGTCCTGCAAACCTAAATTTTTCCTGAACTGGGCCCATATACGTAGGGAATGAATCATGACTGGGTTATTATTGGGGATACTGAAGGCAAGAGGAAGTACTGCACCCAAAAGCGCAGGTAGGGAAACTCGGTACAAGTACAGGCCTCCATAGTCACCCAGGCTGGGCTTGAGGCTTTAAGGTGGAAATGCATCCAGTACAACACACATCGTATATTTGCCGCCCAGTAATATAACTGAAAATTAGGTAGAGCCATGCCCCCCACTTATTTGGGTCTTTGAAGAAGTACTTTCCGTAAACGTGGTCGTTTACCATTCCACATATAAGATTAAATTAAAGAGTCTAGGGTTTTAAAAAAGATTTAGATATGAAAATAGGGATACGCTGAAAAAGATATAGGAACTTGGGGAGTAGTGTCATTTTAATTGAGTTTATTCGACCAATTAGAGATAAAGATAGAGGTGACCATTTACCTAAGGTCTGTTTTGCCTGATCAAATAAAGTAGAGAAAGTTTGTTTAAATAAGTTTTTAGGGTTAGATCTCTAGTAACAGATATACCAAGACATTTGAAGTGGATCTTCACTACCCTCAGTAAAAAGAAAAGTATTCTGAGAGAGAGGTAAATCAGAGCATTTCTTCAGTCTTTATTGTATTTTGGATAGACATTTTCAGATCCTCCAGACAATGTGGAATAGACATTGTTTTACCTGGCTGAAATTCAAAGCCTCAACAATATGAAAAGAACGTCAATATTAAGATAATCTTCAGGGAGCTCCGTGTTTAGAGTCGTGTCAAAACAAACATTTAAGCTAGCAAAAAATCATTCATTTCTCTCTGCTAAGAGGAAGCTGGATCTGAATTTCAGAAGCCAATTCACTTCTTACTGTTGTTGTTGGTCATGCCTCTGATATGATTTTCATGAATATGAATACCCATCTGCAGTCTGCTGGGGGAGCATCATAAGGGACAGATTGAATTGGAAAGGGAGAAAATGCAAAAGGTCCATAGCTGGTTTTTGTGGGCTAGTGGTATTTTTAAATGTATAACAGTGTGTCTCTGATTTTATATCCTGTCATCACTTTTGTAACGCTGAAGTTGGCCAGTCATACTGTACAACAACATCCACTTTTGATCTATGAGTACCAGGCCTATAGGTAGCCAGTGAAATTCCATCATTATTAAAAACCCTCTAGTCAGCTCTGCTAATCAGACGAGAATGTATTAACATGACATTTACAGCTCAGCAGGCTTGGTCCAAGATGGCAGCATGCCATTTAATTATTGTCCTGATTTCAAGCCATGAGATTATTTAACCAGTACACTGAAACGTAAAACCCCCAAAATGGCTCAATTTTATTTATAACAGTCATGTTCTAAAAATTACAACCAATGTGATTAATGACTAATTTGTTGTTTTACTGGATTAAGATTTGCATAAGAGTGTTAAATCTGACCACTTCTGCAACACTGGTTTCAATGAAATGACATCTTTATGGCCCCTTGGTAAGGACACAGTAACCAGTTTTAGGATTATTAAACGGGATGGAAACAACAAGGTGTGAGCAACATAGCTGTATTTTGTGTGTTCATGTTTGGTGTTGAAATATTTCCAGGAAAAGTTTACGTAAACATCTGCCAGCATGCCAAGGTAAAACCAACTAATCTAATGTGTGAACGGTGAATGGTGAAGCCAAACTAGACCTCACAAGTTCATTGTGCAGGACACATCTGTGTCCCATCTCCCTGGAAACCCCAGTGCGCATTTGTGACACAAATATTTCTCAGTGGCAGCGAGGAGCTTAGCTGCTCTACGGGAGTTGTTGTTGAGACTTCAGCACAGTGTCTGCAAAGACACATTATCCCAAACTGTCTCACCTCATTCCCCTCCTTCACTGAACTGGAATTATATATCTTACTTTTCATTTTAGTTGGAGAGAACATTAAGGACAAAGGGTGCATTCACTCGCCTTTTTAACATGAAAGTAAAAGAGGAGTGGCCGTAAGGCAGACAGAGAGCACTGCTTTGGAAAGGTGCTGCGCCTGGCATCATTTTAGGCAGGCTTTCTAAAGTTAAGAGAAACTTTTTAGTGAAGCACACCTGATGTGGACTGGTGTTACTCTGACCATGAAGAATCAATATGGAGCACATTGGCTGCGTGGCAGGAGTTTCTGTTAAATGTTTGACAGTTGAACATATCTGTTTACTGAAAGCAACAGCTAGTCATTATGGAGACAAAGTGCATGTTGCAAGTCCCTCTTTTCACCACAGTGTAAAGCTACCATGGTCTTCAAGAGCCAGAGTCAGTCCAGTCATTCAAGGTGAGACACTAGACTCCTTTACACCTGAGTGCCTGTTTGTGGCTGAGAGTCCATTTTGCTTTTAATACACCACTTGTTTTCTGTAAAAAAAAACCCTCAAAAAACCCACATACAATTATTATTATTATGGTAATAGAGGAAGTGGAGGAACAAAAGGAGAGACGAAGACCACTGAGTAGGGTGAGATACAGTGAGTGAATGAGTGAGAATATGATTTTCAGTGACCATAAGGAGCCCCAGAAACCTGGCTGTGAGTGTTGTCGCAGAGAGAGTCAGCGCTTAAAGGGGCATGTGATATTCTCATTGCAATGCAACACAAAGACAAAGACAAAAATTATTTTTTTCAGCAGATATCTTAGTTACAACAAGATTGAGCTAGCAAGGCAGTTTTGTGTTTATATGTGTGGTATTTATTAAGTTTGGGAAATCCCACGATCTCTAGAAAGCATTAGCTCAAGTTGGCTGGCTGACTCAACAGGGACTAGAAATCGTCTCTGTTGCTAGGTTGTTACTAAGGCTCCGCCTACTTGCTGGAGTAGTAAACAAGGTTCCATTACATAGGAGTCTACTGACGTGACTGATTGTTTTCCAGTTATTAGTCAGACCCCATGTATTTCCAGGGAAACAGAGATAACACTAGCAAAAAGTTTTTTTATTTTGAGAGCGAATTGCCCCACAATATGAATACATTTTGTTTATATCTTTTATTTTGTTGGTAACTGTTGTATAATCGCAATATTACACTCAAGGGTGTGCTTTACCGTCATTATTGGCACTTCAGTGATGCTTACGGACCTCGGCGCAAGTGCCTCGGTCCTGACCGCATCACTGTCGTGCCAATAATGACGGTAAAGCAAACCCTTGAGTGTAATATTGCTTAATTAGCTAGCTAATCTTAATTTAAAGGGGAAACGTTGAAAATAGAAAAAAAAAATGTTTGCTTTGCTTGCTCTTTAAGATGAGGATGAGGAGCCCATTCTGAACCAGTAGATGTGGGTATGTGACTATTTTTGCCAGCCAGCGGAGCAGTTTGACCGGCTAGTTTATTGTGAAACTGCTCAATCGACCAGAGGGTGACCCTGACGTAATGCACAGCATGGCTGAAGTAGAGACATGCTCAACTTGGAGTGCCCAGGTGAGCATCTCAAAACACACAAATTTCAAAGTACGAGGCTCATAGTTTGGAGAAGAGGCGTGCCTTCTGCGACAAAACCATTGAAGAAGACTGAGAAAAAAGGCATAGGTGAGTTCAAAAAAGCATCCTATGTGACCTGACATTACAAGACTCTCAGCGCTGACTGCTGATCCGGCCAGTGATTAATGATTAGTTCCTCCTCTGTGTCTGAAGGTGTGTTAATCAGAGAAATTAGCTGGTGTAGTGTTTGGTTGGAATGAAAACCTGCATACACATGTCTCTCGATGACACACGGTTGCAGCCCGCTGGTGAAGAACAATGAAAAGCTCTTCCTCTCTGCATTCCAACACATCCCCTGCCGCCAAATCAAATCAAAGAGTAACAGTGTTCAAAGGAAGGGCATGCCCCAGTCAAACCAATCCATCATGTGACGCAACAGTGGAGGAGTCAGGTTTATGTTGGCCAAACATTTATTATTCATGCACCATTCATAAGAAAGGCAAGTGGAGAGGAAATGAGCATAAACCTTTCCATTTCTCTCTTTTTGTCCCTGCCTCTCTCTCTCTCTCTCTCTTTCTTTCTTTCTCTCTCTCTCTCTCTCTCTCTCTCTCTCTCTCTCTCTCTCACACACACACACACAGTCTCCATGGACAGTCTCCTCTCTCTCTCTCCCCCTCTTTCTCTCACACACACACACACACACACACACACACACACACACACACAGTCTCCATGGAACAGCCTCAGGATTCATCAGTATATTGACCTGTAGAACATAGGAAACCCCCTGAGGAGTTTGTTCCTGCTTCCTCCTCTGTCTAAGCAGCCTGAGGACGGCTGAACCTTGTCTGCTCCAGCAAGATGAGCTGCTGTTATGCTGTGAATTTATTTTCACTCAGTGGTTTTACTGCTCCCCTGCATTTGACTATTCTTATTTAATATTTAAAAGGGAAGGAAACGTCATTGTCAGTTAAACACAGGAATGGGTTAGGGTTAGGGTTAGGGTTAGGGTTACATGTGAACATGTAATGCTGCCTCACTGATACTATGCCCCCTCCAATAAGACATAGAGGGGCTCATTCATAAAACGTACAGGCAGGTTTAGCATGGCGTTAGGGGCAGATACAGTCACGGTAGGGTATTTTCTTATTCATAAACGTGAAATATTGGAACGTTCGCGTTACTGTTTTCCCTGTACTTCCACTCCTTTTAATCGTCTACATATTGTCTAGCCTCTTGTGTCTTGTGTATTTCTGTGTGTTTTTATGTCCTTTGTTTTTATGTTTTATTGTTTCTCACTATTTGATGGTCTTATTTGAACTATTTTACTCCTGTGAAGCACTTTGTGACTTTGCTCTGTGAAAGGTGCTATATAAATAAACTTTACTTACTTAATTACATGCGCTGACGTGTTAAGCTTGTTGCTAGCAAACATACTACTTGGACTAGAAAACGGTTACAGAAATCAACGGACCCAGTGCCATTAGAGACATAAATATACAAAGGTAAAAACGGACCGACTTTGAAAATCCTGCATTAAACGTAGACTGTGACAGAGACGATTATGTGAAACCCCATTCATTTTTCCCTACGGAGAAATCGCTATGGAACCATGAGCCATATATGGGCATGTGGGCGTCAGACGAGGTCTATTGCAATTACAGCAGTAGGACTGCATGAGGAGGAAGAGGTTCATCTGCCGTTCTGACATGTCTCTGCTGTCCATTGACACACAGGCGGACAGGTGTTACCTATGTAAAGCTTAATTAACATGTTGGTTTTGATTGGCTGTCACCTGAGGATAACACAGCGGTAACGTGGTTCCGTCATGGTATTCACGGGTGTTGTAAATTTATGAATCAGGGAAAATACTGCCAGCATGCCAGAATATGCCCCACAGCATGTACTACACAGTGCATTGCCACTAGTCTACCATTACAGGGACCAATAGCTTAAAATGACCATTATATATCTGTGGGGGGCTGGTGATCAATACCAATGACTCAACAGTTACTTTGCCAGGTGTTGAGATTTCCTTTCAAAATTCACTGCTCAGCTTGCACTCTCTCTTCCAGAACAAAAGCTCCCCACCTGTTGAAATTACAGACACTCCCCCCAATCTACTGCCCACGCATTTCTTTCTCCATGTATATTCAACCACTCAATGGAGGACGGCACTATGAGCAACACGAGTGTCATAAGACATTTCAGCTATGAAAGCTAAAAAGCCTCATTTTCAAGCAGAAAAAGCAAATGACAAAGCAATATGATTATTACAGTATTTTGCATCATGATATATTACCTCTTCACTAGACGTTTGTGTTGCATTTCTGCTCTAATTAGCATGCTTATTTGTCTCAGTTATGACATTGTGACTTTGTGTTAATTACAGGCTACCATAAATCAGGGGGTACAGAGGGGTGTCGATGTTGCAATTCCTAGTTGCCGATAGATGTCAACACAAAGTAAGTTGTAAGTTTAAGTAATTAAAAAAGTGGACAATTGAAGACAATTGCAATTGACATAAAGATAGCAGAAACATAAAGTGTTTGTAGCAGTTGAAATAAATTTAGTTTATGAGAAAGAAATTATGAAGAGGGATGCTTTTGTGGGAGATAAAATATGATAATGTTTTACACTGTGGCCCAAGCCTGGAGGCTTTTTGAAATGTTTTCTCCAACACATTCTATATCTAGACGTTCAAAAAAGGTTTTTATCATGGCACCACTGCACCAAGGTCTGAAAAAGACAAATTTGGCCAGAGCAACTAGAGTCAAGTCAAGTCCGTGCTCTTGTAAGGATAGCACAGAGCTCCGGGCAAGGCATTTTCCCATGTCTTTGGTTTAAAAATAAATATAAGGGATAAATAAATAGAGAAAAAAGAATGCCAATGTGATAGTATGTACGGTATATATGATATACGAATATGAAAATAGTTTTTTTTTTCCTTTTTGCAATTTTACACTCTTTTTTTCCCACTTTTTTCCATAGTAAAGATAAAAGAGGAGTAAAGAATGATTTGGAGATAAAACTAGTCATGAGATGTTAGAAGATTAGATAGAGTATGAGTGAGTGGGTATTTGTTTGTGTGTGTGTGTGTGTGTGTGTGTGTGTGTCTCAGATTAAATCATTGGGGATGAGTGGAGAGAATTTATCAGATTGTAATGAGTTTATGATTCTAATTAAAGAGTAACTAAACACTGTGTAAAGCCTGGTAAAAAGCATGCTACTTATGTTGCCATTTGCTATTGGCTGATCTTTGGTCTCAAATTGGTTGTGTATAAAACAAATTGGATATGAAAATATAAATCTTGACATTTCAGCTGCAATTTTAATCTCCCATAATCCTCTTCATATGCAAACGAGTTCCGATGACATCACACAACAAGAAAATATAATTCTGCATTCTTCATGTATGGTTTGCGTGCACTGCTGCAATACTGTGATGTATGGTGATATATATTGCCAAATCAACAGCAGTTTTTATACTGTACTAAAACAAATCATCAACATCAGCAGCGCTTGTCTGTAGTCTTCTATGCTTCTGCGTATGTATGTAATATCCTATAAACTGTGTTACGTTTGGTATGGTAATGGTATTCTTCTTTGGAGAAGCTGATCAGCTAAGGAGCCAGAGAGCTGAGATCACATTCAAATTAATTAGGTCTGTATGTCATCACTGCAAATAGGCCGGTATGTCGCAGGCCTGTACATAATCTGTACATGTCTGTCTGGGGGGGGGGGCAAAGGAGAGCAGGAATGTTACTGATTTTGTGACAGATACTTAACAAGTAATGTGTTTCTAGACTCGGCCTACTCTCTACATCTCCACATGTCTGTGTTTCCTGCCTACATGTGTCACTCTTTGATCCAGACTGACCAAATTAGAAGCAATGCATATCCCACCAAGGCTGTGCCACCCGTACTCTCACCACAGGCATCATCTCCTCCACCACAGAGACAGACCTGGGCCCTCTGGCAGCATGTGCTCTGCAGAGGGGTTTTCACGTAAAGGAGGAACAAACCCAAGGAGTAAATAGGTTTTATATGTTGAACCTCAACCTCAAGTCAGAGAAAACATAAAGACAAAGTCTGTTTTCACACTATTCAGTAACAGATGTAAATATCTTGAATCTAATTCAGATCAGAGCGTACAATACAAAATGTTTTTCCTTCAGTGTGTCATAAATACAATTTATTTATTAATAAATACATGCAAATGCTTTGTGACATGACACATTTATCAATAAATGCATCACAAATGAAGGCAATCTGACAAAAACAACTATAAAACATAATTTTGTTCTGCAACTGGGGCTTTCCCAAAGAATTACAGATTAATCTTTAATTTCAGTCTGATTTTAATCCTCATTCTTGGGACACTAACTATGCAGATATCACAATCAATTACAGTGCAAGTAAATTCTTATCCTTCAATGTTAAACTTTGACCTGTACTTCATTCAGGATTCAGGACTCAGATACATTTTGGTTCATTTTGGTTGGCCTCTACCATCTCTGAGTAAAAAAATTAGTTTGGTTAATGCAATTATAAAATTGAACTAGCTAATGAATCAAACTGCTGCTGAAAAGGTGCACTGAAACGGAGTGGATGATGCTTTTGTGGAAGCTGCATTCTACACCGAGTGTCTTTACTATTATGTTTGGCCTATGGTACAAAACGGCAAAGCAATGACCGCTTATCAGCCAAAATCAAGAAAAACAAGAATCTTGTGGATTATCACTTTAGTCTATTTATATAGCCCTTTATCACAGTCAAGTCTCAAAGGGCTTTACATACCATCATATACATGTTATACTAGGTCATATACATACTTCATATACATAATTTATGACATCATATACATACTATAGATCATATACTAGATAATAGACAACATATACGATACTACACACAAACACACTCACGCCTATGGGCAATTTAGAGTCTGACCTGACACTTTACGGTGTCAGATTTCACTGCTTCTCAGTCAGTATGACTGAATTCTGTTTCTTCAAGAGAAACTCCTCAACAAAACTCAAAGCTTCATCAACAGAAAATCTAGTGAAAAAGATGTGGCGACACTTTGATTTTGAAGTGATCTCTGGGAAGTGCAGTGCAAAAACACCACAACAAACTTTATGACAACGCTTATCACCAAAGATTACAAAAAACACCCACACACACATTTCACAATTACTATTTAAAAGTCTGCGCAGTGGGGATTTAATACCAGAACTGTGCACTTCAGTACTCAGGCTTAGGGCTTATATATCAACTCATTTTGTAAGACACCTGATGAATATCTAAGAGCAGTTGAAAGATATTTTCCTTCATTAAACCGATGGTGATGCTAGACTTATTCTAGGATTTCAAATGCAGAAGACTGATGGATTTTTCAATCATTAAAGTCGGGCTGGAGTTTGCTTATCTTTGCACGTTGCTGGACATGCCTCAATTTGCATAAATCTCCACCTCAAGTGTGCATCTTCCTAGAGGCTGTTTCTTCCCTGTACTATACAATAGAAAACAAATTGAGTACCTCGCGGTGCTTGAGAGCAGGTCTGAATCGTGCTCATGGCCCCTGTTTTTAAATGGCATATCTATCAGTAATCATATTCACAATTCTGACAAGTATGGCAAGATTTAAAACTCTCAATCTGCCAAGTGAAGAGTAAAGGTTGAAGTTTGCATTAGTAGTAGAGGTCTTCACGGGTCCAAAATGATGGACCCGAACCCTAATGGACCCGGGAAATTCGTTCCGAGATCCGATTGGACCCGATCATTTTTTAAAATATATATATACCGACTCGTTTTTGCCCGAGATATTACAGACCCGACCCGGTGCATGTCCGAGAGGAGGGAGACCCGAGACCCGTCCGTAATTAAAATTGCTACTAAAAATGCTGTTCTACTGCTAAAAACGTTTATCATGTCGGATACAACATATGGTAGCCTAATAAAAGGAGATCAAAATAACAGCCAAGTTTCCGACTTGCAAAGTTGTGCCGTTCTACAGTTTGTCCGATAGATGACAGTGAGACTCCATTATGGAATCTAGCAGCTACTTGGCTCCGAAGCCTACAACAGGCTAAGTGACAAGGAAATTAAATTGCATGTTAAATGGATGATTAAAACAATAGTTT
This sequence comes from Centroberyx affinis, assembly GCF_046629955.1. Taxonomy (NCBI): domain Eukaryota; kingdom Metazoa; phylum Chordata; class Actinopteri; order Beryciformes; family Berycidae; genus Centroberyx; species Centroberyx affinis. The sequence goes on along the minus strand of NW_027281548.1, from coordinate 51,650 downwards.
TTAGCTTATTTTTCACCTCAGTGAAGAAGGTATCCATCTTGCGCCTTTCCTCCGCTCCAACTCGCTGGCGCTGCTCAACGTTTTTTTCACCTTAGTTTCGCTCTTGTAATCTGATCCTAGGTCAGCCTAATCATCACGCAAGTTACACAGCGCTTCCATGCGTTTCTCGTCTCGTCACGTGATCGGCGCTGATCACGGGTCTTCTCGGATCCACTCGGGTATTACACAATGATAAACAGACCCGGGACCTGCGGTAATAGAATGGGACCCGACCCGGACCTGATTGACCATAATAAAACGTGGATCCGAACCCGTACGGGTCCCGGGTCGGGTCTCGGGTCCTAGGGTCTGGGTAGACCCGTGAAGACCTCTAATTAGTAGTAATTAAAAGTTTTTTCAGCTTTTGATCAATGCTAACTTTTTATTTAAATGAGCGGTTGCCCTTTCTGTTCCGTGTACAAAACTTTCTAATTTTCGTTTACAATCCACAACCTCGCAACATCTAGCAGCATATGCCTTAAATTTTTCCAGAACCAATTGGGTGTTAAAGATCTTTTCGCACCCTGTCTCATCAACACTGTATCAAAGTCCGCTAGCTTCCTCCTTATCAGTGTACTTTTTCTACATCTGCCAGCCTGCAGATAAGAATTGTCATTTGCAGCCCATTAGAGGTCTTGACACCACCTATCTGATGGAAGCCACTTGTTGGCCAGACGTTACTTCATGAATACTTTGTTTCTGGCAACTGACCTTCATTGGGATTCTTACAGCTATAGATTCGCTGCTGAGTACACAGAAATTCTTACTACAAATTCTTACTACTTTTGCACAACAAAAGGGAAACAAATCATGGCAAGTTTTATTCAAATCAAGATCCTTGACATGAAAGGATTATGCGATGAAAGTTTCTACAAGATATCCATCACTGTTAACGTACATGCAGTGTTCACCATAGATCTGCCATGAGATCTGCCATGATTACAGTCTAACAGAGGATATCAAAATGCAAAGTGAATGTTAGCTATAATGTTAGCATTACTTGTTCTTTAGTCATCATTATCCCATCACAAAAACAGGATGAAATTAAACTGAAATGACATATTTCATATTCGTTTCTCATAATACCAATGGATCATTGTTTAAACCCCTAATCTGTGATTTTTTAAAGTATATTATAGGCTTATACATACACATCATTGATAAGTAGGACTTTGAAAAAGAATATAATTCTTTTTAACTTTCAAATCACACAATAACGCAATATGCAAGTCCAATTTTCCCCAGTACTTAAAAACAATACACAGCTAAGCATCACAACACAGTTTCAAAACTACATGATAGCACATATTTATTTGCCACATACTGTTTGCCTTTGTATCAAGACCTCAGTCGTCAAATCTGAGGGTGAAATGTCTTCATACCAACAAAATGAACAGAAATAAAACAACTAGAGGGGTGTCAGTGGCACCACAGGTGTAGCAGTGCTCCAATTTTGGATTGGGCTTCTAACACGGTACCTATTATATTAATTAACCAAATAAAAGATAAGCAGATGTTGCATTGAAAGCATAATAAGGAAATGCAACCCCTGTGGATTAATGCCTTAGTGTTCAGAACACAATGTGCTATCTCTCTAAAGCAGCTGAGACATCAATGGATCCTTTCTCTTACTCCAGGCCATTTCGTATAGTTTCATAGGCAGAGCCACAGAGCCGTTTTGGCTTAATTACATCCCAATGAGGAGCTCTGTGTCCACATTTACATTTGGGCACACGTCCATGTGTCCTTGCTATGAGGGCCAATGCTTGGGAAATCATATCATTTGAGAAAATGTGCCTTCTCAAGACCCCCAGGAATGGGAATATCATGGAATTCATTCATTTCTCCTACGCCAGTTCAATTTGCTTTAGTAAACACACACCACAGTTCGTTATTGCCATAAACAAGAGAAAATGTTGCCCCATTCCCTAATTTCACACTGATGCACTGCTCCATTGAGAATGAATCTGAAAAGAAGATGGATTTTCTTAGATATGGGTCCTTTTTCTGGTTTAGAACGGTCGTCACCACAATAAAATAAACTGACTTTTGCTGTAAAAGTTCACATTGGAGATTAGAGTATTGGCTCATTGGTTTCTAGATTTGGGATTTGATTACGCTTGCAAATATTAATTACACGGTTCTAGGTCACAGAGAAAAACAACTTCTTAAACTAAGTGGCATTCTCTTTCAAGTCATTTTCATTCTAACAGTGAAATACATCCAGCACTGTACTGAGCATTTGTACAATACTTTACTCAGTAAACTTACCCACGCTGATGAAGTTATGAGACAAGAGTGAAAAATGAGGGAGAATGGGAATGCCATAAATAGCTTTTGGTCTGTTATTGAGAATCAAAATAGAAATAATAGATGACCACAAAATCAGTTATATGTATTTAATGAAACATAACAAAGTGCAGTCATTGGATAGTGAAGTTGTCTTCTTAAATAATAATAAAAAAAACATGCCTACATACAAAAGAAGTCACTATAATATGAGAGCACAGAAGAGGTTGTTGAGCCAGATGAGGTGGTTCAGGCAGCGGGTGATGATGTCATCCAGCTGGGTGGCTGGCTGGCTGGCTGGATAGATGGATGGATGGAGAAAAGGTTGTGTAGTAAATGTCTCTGCAGAGGACTGAGGAACAGATGTGATGTCAGTAAAGACGGAAGCAGAGGTTCAAATGGGTCAGGTTCTAAGCCTCTGAAGATAAGGGTGAGATGGAGGGATTATCCTACACAACGAGAGCAGCTAATCAGACAGGAACAGACCGGAGACTTCATATTAGGGATTTTAACAGGGACTGACAATTTACTGGCATGACTGGTGGCAGCCCTCATGACTGGATTATAGAACCATATTTACATTATTATGCCTCATAACATGTCATTTAACAGAACGAGAGGTACTGGCTAAAAACAGTGCAATTGTTCTGACACCAAGAAAAGCAGCACAACCTACTTTTCTTGGTGTGCAACCTAAACACTGGTGTTTGCAGAGGGATTAGAGACAAAACCAATTAATAATGTGTTGATACTTGCTTGAATTGTGTAGTTGACTGTCAAATGTAAAGGCGCACACTGATAAGAGGTGGATGAAGTGCACAAATGTTTCCTTTAAAGTAGAAACACACACTAAAATTATGCTCTGGTGAAAATGTCTACTCAATAGAAGTATTGAGGTATCTGCACAATATAAAAGTATGAGTACACATTCAATATTCAGTCCATTAACCTCCAAAAATTATAGCACTGAATGGCTGTGTTTACATGCATTCTGGGTACTGGCTGATGTTCCAATTAGAAGGCACTTGGTGGATCACATACCTCCACCAACACTGAATAATTCTCCAACTTGCAAAGCTGCATAATGGTTGATGTTCATCCTTTGTCTTCTGGGTTTGATTTTCCAAAATAGAATGTGAATGCAATGCGGTTTAGGAGCCAACTTTGAAGTCCCTGTTGTCGGACCTTCCCACCAGCTCATGAATGCTCACAATTGTTATCGTCTAATGGCAGAAATCCCAGATCCAGATCACCAGCAAAATCAAATCAACTGATCTTTGGGCCAAGAGCTATCACCAAATTTCAGCCAAATCTGTTGGGAACTTTTTAAGATATCTTGCTAATAATCAGGCAAACAGACAGGGCTGAATACACGACCTGACTTGCTCAGGAGTCTGCGGGAACTCAGACTGTTTTTTGACAACTACCTTATGTAAATCACTGTTGCAATGCCACAATTCAGTTTCATTTTACATCCAGAAATGAGAGTACCAACACTAACTGCTAATAACAGCAGTAATAGTAACATGCCAAACATGCCAAACATGCCAACATGTACAAAGTTGACACCCAATGGCTGGTTCTCCATTGCTGCCTGAGGAAGAATCCAGACTCAAAACATGTAGCCAGGTGTACATAAGCCAAAGACAAGTTTTCTGAAGCGTTTTGTATGCAATGTTAACCTTGAATAAATGTCCTTACTTTCTGCATTACAAGTGATTTCCCTCTCATTATTGTGATGATTACCATGTGACCGTAAACAGGTAACCCACTCTTGTCAACATAACAAGACGATCTAGCTCTAGCGCCTTTTCACGCCCCCAGGCAACTTTATTTTTCAAAAGCAAGAAGTCCCAGATCTCGTTCTCTCTACCCTCTTCCCCCCCCCTCCCCCCCCTCACACTCACACACACACACACACACACACACACACAATTCTACAGTTTTGAGAACTTCCCTGCAATTAGCATATGCATACTTTATTCATTAAATTAAATCATTCATTCATTAACTCCAAAAATCTATAAAAGAATAATTGTATTTCCCTATTTGCTTAGCTTTCACACTTTAAGGACATTTTTTAATTTTGTTTTTAATAAATAATACATCTGCTTCAAAGTACCAGCTAAGAGTACCATCTGCACATGGTCGCAGTTGCCATTTGCAGTCTTTTGCAATCAATTTCCATCCCAGCCCAACAAGTAAGCTTCTGAAAGCCCACAGTGTGCAAAGTACTACAATATAAAAATTGTAGTCTAATCCAAAACACATTTTCAAAATCGATGGCCAAGGTCAGATGACGTTTGAGTAAAGTGCTGTCATTTGAAAGATGCTTCCACTTACTTTTGCTTCATTGGGCTTGCTGCCCATGTGGAAATTCAGAGGTACAGTATCTGACAAACAGAATGCCACGTTTCCATCACTACTATCTTATACTGAAAGCTGTTGTCTTACGAAAACATGCCTTTCCTGCCTTTCTTTGTGGTTTTCATACACTTCTAGGTTCTGAGACAAAAATCTGTAACAGGGAACTTTTCCCAAAATGATGGAATGATCTGTGGGTATACACACACACTCAGGAAGAGAGGAAATAAACATGCTTTAAAAAGTCATTTCTGGTGACTTTTGAAAAATGGTGCATTGTTGTCAGCCATTAGCAGCTTAAAGGCTTGGTCTATAGTCCAAATGTGAGATGAACAAAAGAGTAGTGAAAGGTGGAACATTTACACAAGTCCTCTAGTTAAATAAAGGTATAAATACCCTGGTGCAATAGGAAAACTCCTTGATGTGCTTAAATTGCTAAACTAAAAGTGCGTATATCTGCAATGTATATCATGTCTTTGAGTATGACTATAAAGAATTATAGAGCTTAGAAAGAGTCCCGTATTAATCACACAATTATAAGCAAGCTTTAGTCTTTTCTAATGTTGCAAGCATTCACTGCTAGTTATTACTGATACTGTAATCATGAATAATGATCAAATTGAGCCTCACATTAGTCACATTGTAAAGAGAACAAACCTAGGTCCTTTCTGCTGTTCTAGGCTTCAATTGTTGTCAGTATAGTTTTCTGATTGTAGTACTGTTTTTGTACTCACAAACATTTTGAGTAAGATGCATGTTGTTTATTTCCATCTGATGTAAGAGATAGAGACAGACTGCACCAGCTCTATCGGATAGTTTAGACAGCACCATACACAACATAGCTGTAATGACCCTGCATTTCTCCCACTAGCTGTCCTTATCTTCCACAACATATGTTTCCGTTCGATATAGAAAGAGGCGCTGCGAATCCACACAGTCTTCATTGTGGTGAAATTACATGCATGTGCCTGAATAAACATGCATGTCAACTTACTGCCCTTTTGAGAGATCCTTGACTCTAATCCTTGCCCGATTGAGGCTGCAAAGGCCTCTGTTGACCTGTTAAAGGACAGTTAACCCCTAAATAAAAATTTGACTCACTCCCATGTCAGTCGAAACTATTGAAGTCCATGAAACATACAGTGAGTACGAAAGAGTTGTGAATAGAATCAGCTCATTTCCTTGTTTTGGTTGCCATATTATAAGAAGAGGTTATCCTTTACCTACAATAATGCTACACAATGAGGTAACTATAGGCCTTTTGGACTCACAGTGCAGTTGTTTGGGTACAACACTTAGATTATACTGCTTGAGTTGTTCAGAGAAATTTGATGGTCATTTTGGAGCTCTAAACAAGCGGTTTACCTGTTCACTTCAATTGTGTGTGAGAAGGCTGAGAGGGAACTGTGGGGGCCAACTCTCTGTTTGTTTGGCGGTTGTTCGAACTTCAATGGAATTTCGACTGAGACGGAGGTGAATAGATAACGACAGAATTTTCAACTTTTCCTTGAAGCGTGGCATCAAATTACCCATGCTTTCAGAACTGCTCTACCTTCAAAACATTGTAATCTCTAAAGGTTATATTGTATGAAAGATTCCCTCCACTGTCTGCGAACCAAATTTACAATGCAGAGTTGTGGACTATTAATATTTCATTTGAATTGAATTGAACTAAATTGAACTGAGCTGATTTGAAGTAAATTGCACTGAATTGATGAAACGAGTCCAGGTAATAGCAAGATCAGTCACCCCTTCTTCACCATTCTGCTCGTTCCAAAATTTTCAATCTTGTCCCCACAGGTGGAATAATGATACTTGAGTGAATTTATCATAGTGCTAGTGGTTCCAAAACTGATTGGAGGTCATGTTAATTGTGTTCATCATGTCCTTGTCATGGCATTTCACCTCCCATGTTGCTGATGTGACCTTCAGCGAGCGCATGTGTTCCTACTGTAAATTGGCAATCAGAGTGCCAAAGTGCACTCTTGTCCATTTATCCAATGTCCCCCTCTCACTCCACACACTCTAGCCAAGGAAAATATACAGTGGAGTGAATATTTGTGATAAGCAATATAGCCACAACTCCACAACAGTAACAGTGACTCTCCATCAGACCACAACTTGGAGCTTTTTGTTTACATAAACACAGAGGATATTAGCTTAAATTTGCGACTGAAAATCATGTGTTGATGCTTTTTCCCTTTGTCACATCTGTCATCTCAAGACAGTGTTGCTGTCGAAATGTTTTTTTTTTTTAAGACAATAAAGAATTCTGCATCGGAGCTATGGGAGTGCAGCTTTTACTTTCAATCTTTGTTCCTGTGAGCCAGCACCCCACTAATACTGGTGTGCGTTTCAGTCCATTTTTCAAGATGTGTCATCTCAACCAACTGTAAACCCTCTCTTAATTTCTGCACTCAAGCTGGCCCTGTCCCTCTGGGTGCCGCTCATGACACGAGTCATAAGATTTACTTAGATTTAAAAGGAAAATCAGAAACTACTACTTAGGTTTTTTCCATCTTTGTTTTAATTAATATAACTTCTTTCAGTGGTTCGCAGAATGGGGTCTAGGCACACAAAAGGCTTTAAGTGCTTCCTTGGAGCTCCCTGGATAATGGAAGAAAAGATTCAATTCCTGATAAAAAAAAATAAAAGTGCGATACTGTATTGAGAGAATGGGTATTCTGGTCATAGGCCACTCTCCATAAAAGACACAAAACATGTTTGTATTTCACTGATTATTGTTCAATCAACAATTTGTTGTCAATTGCAAGCACTGACACTATGTGTCTAAATTACTATGGACTTTTTTGGTAAACTGGCCTTTTAAGTATTGTGCACTCTCTGCAAAAAGAGAGAAAATTATAGCCCTGAGCCTTTCAGCAGAACAGAACCAAAACATGTCAAGAAGTGGCTGAACAATCAAACAGGGATGTCTGTTCCAGTGAGACAAAATATTTTCTGACAATGATCCATCTATGTTAAATTCCAACAATATACTAATCATTATTTTACATTCCCGTAAAAGGTCAGCCACTTCCAATCAGTACTGCACCATCCATGTGAGAGACAGTTAGAGCTTTTCTTTTCTCACAGATTTGTTGCTGGGTCGCACAGGGATACAGGCTATAAATGGGATGCAAACCATTTATGAGCCGTTTGAAATGATCTGTATCCAGGCTTTCATGGTTTCTTATGTCAGACTGTCCCTGGCTGTGCCCAGCTATGCAGAGGAGACCACTAAAGGGAATTACATTATTTTGGAAATATGCAAGGACTTCTGATGAAGGATTTCCAAGAGAAAGGGATTATCCTCTTATGCTCCATTAGAGCCCTAGGAGGAAGTATATGGACCCCAGTCTCCAATTCTAACCAACTCACATATTTTTTCCTGTCTCATTCACACCATACACGTTGCCAACTATGTCATCAAAAACCTATTTTAAAGGCACTTAGAAAACCAAGTGGAGGCTTTACAAAACAAAAATCAATATTTATAAACACATTTTGGAGACACCAGTCATCCCTGCAGGCCTGGGTGATGTTTTATGTGTGACATGATGCTTACCATTAAAATGTTCAAATTTCATTTTCTATATTTCATTGTTTGGCAGAGGTAATGCAGGAAAAACACAATTTCTGCTGTAGTGTGTTATGATCACACTGGACAGCAAGTGATTTAAAAGTTGCTAATAAAACCGGGGATGTCTCCAGCTGTGATGAGTGTCCTCAATTTTGATGCATGCACTCTCATGTAAACTATAACAATATTATATGTTTAGAGTGGAAAAGAAGTGGTGCATATAATAAAAAAGAAATATGTTAAACACTTTTGTTACTCTCTACTCTTATCTATGCAATATTTGACAAGTCCTATAACGGCTGTGGGGCCTGCCTATGTGGCGGGGTAAGACCACCGGAAAGAATCTATGCTCCTTCTAAGAATACTTCATGATCTCATCTAAATTTATTTCCTTTTGAAAGGAAGAATTGAGGGAGTTCACTCTCCGAAAAGTTATAGCGCTATACATGTTTTTGTCAGGTGAGGCCTACAAAAGGTCTTTTAAGTTGTGATTATCTTTGAAGAGGTAAGGCACACTTAATCGTATACTGGTTGACAGTGTCACCAGGCCGGCAAAAAGTCTTTTAAGTTGTGCTTATCTTTGGAGAGGTAAGGCACACTTAATCGTATACTGATTGACAGTGTCAACAATGTGAGAGTGACTACTCAATACCAAGAAGTAACGCCGCTTGATTCAGTGTTTCCTTTAGGGGGGTAAAAATATCTTTCTATTTTACTTGATTTGATTCTTTTAATGCAATGCATTTTGCTTGTTCTTTTATATGAATTTTATCTTTTTCACTTTGTCTCGATGCTTTTAATGTTTTATGTAAAGCATTTTGAATTGCTGCTGAAATGTGCTATATAAATAAACTTGCCTTGCCTTGCCTAAAGCTGAAATATCATAAAAGTAATATTAACAAATGTGTGATGATAAGACAAATATATAGCTGCATTTCATCATAAAAAGACACTGTTCCAAGGCTGTTCCTGGGCATCAAGATAACATAAAGCAGCAGTATGTTATGATATCTGAAAAGGAAGAAAAAATATTCTCAAACTCATTTGGTATCCTGTTTCATGCAAGCAGCATCTTTGCACACACTGAATAGAAATGTGTTTGACTTTTTGTCAAAATACTGTTGTTTGAAAAGAATAAATTTCCACTCACATCCCCTTCATCACTCATTCAGTTCTGCACTGCAAGGTTGAGGTCTTTCATGGAGAAAATGAGAAACACATGCACGCACGTGAATACACACAAACACACAAACTGACACACACACACACCACACTCTACAGAGGCTTAAACCATCTGTTAGTGTTTCTACACATCTGGGTTGGTGACCACCTGCATTGGCAACATCCTGGTTGGACAAGTTTCAGAATAAGTCTATAATTGACTGTGCCCTTTGTAAAATCTGGAGCAATTTAGGACTCTCTCCCCTCAGTTCAGGGAGATGGTTAATGAGTTACTGACTTGGAACAACTGAAAGCTAAAAGAGGCTTCTGAACAATAACCTACTGCAGTCCACATTTTTAACCTTCAAACTACATCATTTTTAGCGGAGGTAAGTGCTACACAAACAACTTCCTCCTACGGCAATAAACTAAGGAACCAACACACTAATACCTGACATCATCCAGATGTTGCGTCTGGGGCTGCTCATTTGACAGCAAATGGCTGACTTTGTAGACTCATAAAATGCCTTAAGTAAAAATAATTCTTGCCTGCTAGTAGTGCAGATCAGTTCTGAACGTTTTCATTTTCTCTACTTGATTCTCAATGTTTCCACTGGTGTGACCCACAAACAATTTTGATAATGGCAGACTGTAGCGAAAGGTCACTTATTCTATGCAAAATTAACTTTGGACTGGCTGAATGAAAATACACACACACACACACACACACACACACACACACACACACACACACACACACACACACACATTTTAATCTGTTTTACAAAGGATGTAATCTTGCTCTATGCCTTGTCATTCCCTCCTTGATGCACTCAACATACCAGTTTATCATGAGCTGACCGAGCTTCTGCAGTAAATCCCTGAACATTCTCATTCAGATTGGATATGGATACTCCAGAAGCCCGTCGGGTATTTTAGTCGACAGCGGAGGACTGTTGTCTGGCACACTCTTGTCCTGGTAATGTCAGTGTCTTTGTCATCCCTGGGATTAGAGGATGAATAGAATGATGAAGGATACATGCCGGTTTCCAGATTAGGATTGACCTGCTTTAAAACATAATGGTGATTTCTTTTCATCCGATTAAAACCGCCAACTGACCCAAATTATTTTGCTCTCCCTGCGTTGAGTAGTGGCACGGCAAAGCATTCCCTTTAGCTTTTCCTTACATTTTCATTCATCTAAGAAGCCTTCATTTCTTTCAAATCAGTGATCCCAAAACATGAACCAATTTATTGAGGTTAACCTTACACTCTTGCAGCCTGTGGTCATTGTGCACAGGTTGAGCTGTATGTTCAGTTGTCCGTCTGTCACAAGAAACATCTAAATCAAGTCCTCAGACTATTGATTTTAACGATGCTTGGACTCTACTATTCTAGGTCTTTTCCTTGTTTCCACTCAAAATATTATACTGGGATACATTCCAGCATGTACCATTACAGAAGAAGCAAACAAAAAACTGTCAAAAATTGTTTTTTATCTTAGAACTGAATGAAACATGTTACAGATAGTAAGCCCCCAGTGACAATAATAGTCTTAATGAGCTTAGTGGCAACAGACACCATTTTCAATTATGCACTTTTCTGCATTTCACCTCACCATATACAGTGATCTTAATCATTCCTTTCTCATTATTATCCCATATCCCACACACTGTTGACATCAAAGTCTGCATGCACAGTGTGTATTTTTGCATGGTCGAAAGCTATACTCATAAATGTCATTCTGTATGGAAAGTGGTGTGTGCATAATTTTTTGAGTGTGAACACCTTAAATCTATCTGACATATCCTAAACTAACGTATTTTGTGTAGTAAATTTTGTCACTGCATGACACATCATTTACAAATACACAAGATGCTATGTTACAATCCAGAATGATGTGCGAACCCACAGCAACAGAGGACATCAGGCCATGTCATCATTAATCTACAGGATGATCAGACAGGCAGCACTGTTCTCCAGCCACCTAATCTAAATGTTGCAGGGCAGAGTGTGTGAGTGCGGTTATGTCACTGGGGTTATCAAGCGGGCAGCTCCCATCACAGATGTGTTTTTTTGCTGAATTAGGGCCATGACACCTCCAGCAGTAAGTGTTGGTGTCCAAACACAGCTAATGTCTCCTACACCAGTGATTCTCCACCTTTTTCATATCAAGGACCCCTATGGAATGTGGAGAGCTGAATTTTTTCTACAGCGCCACTAAAGTGCAAGTTTTCCGGCACGCGATAATCATGAGAAGTTCAAGAATCATGAGTGTCAAAGTACCTATTTCCCCAATGTTAAACAAAAATGTCGAAACTCACTATTGATTTTAACAACAAGCTGAGGCCAGCAGTTCAGAAACTGCATTGTATCAGCAAACAATTACACCAAGAGCTGAGAACACTAACACTTAGCGCTATAGGGGTGAGACGGAGGGATGCCCTATCATTAAGGCAGTGGCACACATTGTGGACTTTTCATTGATACTTTTCATTGTATCATTACATTGAGGCTGTGAGTTGCAGGCATGTTCCCCAAGGCTGCAATGATGAGAATATAAATGTAATCTATTGCATTTACTGTTGGGAAGTCTATGAAATAATTTCTGTGCACTTAATATGAATTAGTACATTTCATTAATTATCATAGATATAGTCAACTAATGTAAGGTACCTGCTATTTGATAGAATCCCTCTTTTATAGAGTGGATATGTCTCTAATATAAAAAATCCTCATTGGAAGCAAAGGGGTTCCGACAGTCTCTAAACACTGTTGCCTGCAAAGAGCCCTGCTTACCATCTGTTATTTCAGTAGTATCCCCCTGCACAGTTCTTTTTTATTATTTGTTTCATTCATTTGAATGCAATGTGTTTTTTTTGGGTTTTGTAAATGGAATTTACAATTTGGGATTTTTTTCCAGCAAGTTGATTGGTGAGGAGCTGAGCTTTTCACATTCTAATAGCCTGAACAGAACCTGTTCCAGAACACGTTAGGTGTACAGCCTAAGTTACCATGGTGATCAACCCCGCTTTAAAGTGAGTCACAGGAGCAGGTTAGGTGTACAGCCTGTTACCATGGTGATCAACCCCGCTTTAAAGTGAGTCACAGGAGCAGGTTAGGCGTACAGCCTGTTACCATGGTGATCAACCCCGCTTTAAAGCGAGTCACACCCATGGGACTGAAAAACCGGGGTTAAACCCAAAGTTAGCTTGCTAACCCACTAATCTCGCTTCGTGAGGCAGGCCCCCGCAAACATGCTACTGACAAACAACCAGCGCAACCATGTTACCAGCACACAGTCAGCTAGCATGCTACAAACAAACAAAACCTACCAAGCCAACATATCAACCTGCTGTGAGATTAATAACCCAGCAACCATGAACCATTTGAGAGTCAACATGTTTTTCTTTCAAAGCAAAAAGATACTTCCAATTTCATCATACCTTTTTGTGGCACAAAGCAAAGATCAGTGGAAGCACTGAAGCCTTCTGTTTCCTGTTTTATTGTCATTTGCTGGGCATTTGTTGCAATAGACGCTATAGACAACAGCTTTCTCCAGAGACACACCTTGTGTACAAAGTAACCAAAAAGTACAAGCCCAACTGAGCACAGACACTCTCCTAAATGGTCTTAAAAAACAGGTGTTGACAAAGTTAAGAATTCTTCCATATTGTATACTTTGTGTTGGCAAAGAAGTGCTCACAGCAAGAAGTGCTTATACACACTAAAATAGCCCAAAAAAATAGGAAATGAGGATTTGAAAAGGTTCTCCTGGGCAATATGGTATTGCTCAATACATTTTCAATTATTTTTATGCTTGCCAGAATGGCAAGGATGTACATTTTCAGGTGTCTCTGCTTAACTGTGCATGTCTCAAATTTCTTCTTTAGAGATTTAAAGCAAACAAACATCAGCTTTGAGTTATAAGAAAATTGAACTTGTTTTTGCTGTACATACAGCCACATTTAGACACTGGATTCTGTCTTGTGCTCTGCAGACATCAGCTACAAAAAATGAAAGTAAGCAATTTGATGAAACAACACAACTAAGCTTTCAAGATGTATCCCACCACTTATGTGCTCATGTTTTTAGGGGATCGTCAAAGGAGACTGCAATACCAGGGTGCATTAAGGGTGCTAAAAAAAACCATTTAACTGTGCTGAGCAGACACTGTATGCATCCAGTGTTTCCTCATGGAAGGGGCCTCGGTCACTGAGCCATCCCATCTGTCTGAATGTATTGCCTTAAATGGTAAATTAAAAAATGTGCCTCCATATTGCATAGATTGTAGGAATAAGGCAAACACATTCACATTACACACAATATCCCAACCCAGATTGCCCAGAGGACAGGGGATCCCCATCCACTGCCTGACACAACAACCCAGATTGCAGCAACCTTTGCTTAAATCATTAAATGGCTAATGCAGCAAGTCAGATTGCTGAAAATGAGACACATCACCCATTAACAGCTCTGTGCTACAACCCAATTTGGAGGATTGGTAGAAGACACGCTATTCAATGAGCCATCTAGCTAGCCAATTTAAAGCATGAGCAAATGGGTAATAAAATTTCAATAACCAATTGATTATTCACACCATATGTGAATGGCAAGCCAACAGTATTTACCTGTTCAGTCAAATGTATATAATTGAACTGTGTGTTGAACTGTGAATCGGCATTTTTGTATGGATGAGTTCAGGTGGATGAGTATATTCAATATCACAGTATGAAATGCACCTGATGTGTTATGACCAAACCCCTAAAAATGCTTGATGAACTATTCTCACATGTATTTGACTATTCTGGCTGATGTAAGGTAGGCATATGTGCAGACATCAGAAGATTCTCAGGAGATAATTATTAAAGTGCCGATGTCCTATAATGCATGAACACATGAATGTATGTCAAGTGTAGTGCAGACACTCCAGATAGGCGTTGCAGGTACTGTTTCTCTAGGCTAATGGCGGAAATCCAACACACACACACACACACACACACACACACACACACATATACACACACAGACACACACCTTAGGAATCCTTTAATCCTGTGATATGGAGGAGAGGATTTACAAAATAAGAGCCCTAAAAATAACACCAAAGTGCCACTATAGAACACTGATACGATGCACCATTGCAGCATAGCCATCAAAGGTGACAGGTTTCATCCCAAAGTAACTTGTGCCAGTATTATCTCCATACCACAAGGACTCATCTACCTATTAAAAGCATAAATGCCACCATCATACTGTACCAGCTGCAGCGTAAATTACACTGCTAACAAATTCAGTGTGGCATATCTCACAGACCTTTATGGTGAGCATTGGTTGTAGGATAATTGTTAGCCATTACATTTGGACTGGTTTTGTAGAAGAGCCAGGTTTGGCTGCTTTTCAGATGGATAATTGGAGTCTCCGCTTCTACTTGCCGAGTTCACTGTGAGTCACCTGCATGGGCGAACAGCTGATAAGAGAGCCAAATAGCATCTCTAGCAGTGTGGTAATTGAGCTGCCAACACACATCCAACCCACTGATGGTTACTTGTATGACAGACCAGCCCCCTATCTGCACTGCCTGATGGGTAATGGAACTCTTGGATGGGCAGGTCATGTCGTGCCACTCAAAAGGAAACAACTCGAAGCCTCCAGAGTTTAAGTCTGTGCATGATAACTTCACACAACTCCATCACACTGCGTCATGACAGATGGACGTGACTGAGTTCTTGTAATAGCTGAGCTCTGGTAATAATTTCTGTCATGAGGCTTTACTATTTGCTATCGTGTTCTTTTCTATAACAGCCACCACTGAGAGGGATCGGGCTTATGCTAATGTCAGGCGCTTGCCAGCTCTATCACATTGCTGGCATGACTTGCTGGCATGTTTAATTTAAAGCAAATTGATATACCACATCTCTGCAGGCGTTGGGGTTTTTCTTCTAATGTATAAACTTTGTTGTTATGATTGGCCAATGAACGCATGCTCCGTTTCACGTAACAGGCCGCTGCTTCAAATAACAGATACATAACATGATGTCTGTATCTCCACAATAAATTAATGGAACATGTGATACATTTAAAATCTAAACAGTGGGCCTTTATGTGTCACATTAAGGTTAGGGTTAGGGTTATTTTGCTTTTCTATAAAGCGCCATGGACACCTCAGCTCACATTACTGACAGTTGCCCCACCTTGTGAGACTTTCAACTTTTAACTTCAACTTTACTTGTAATGGACAGAACCGTTTAACAGGGCTTGTCGCTTCGCTTCAACCCCAAAAAGCAGCCTATTTAAGTATAAACCATAAGATAAATGTCCCTGTGAACTGTTTTGCCATATAAGCCTGATGCTCACATCTCACATGCTCTGTGAATGTGCTGCACAACATGTGTCTATAAATTCAGTACTTTTCAGTGTAAATACATGGTGTTTTCAAAATCCAAGGAGAAGACATAAAGCTACTGCTTATTTCAAAGTCATTCCTAAATGCTAAAAAAAAATGCAAAAATCCTTTAGAGTTTATGCTAAAAAAAAAACCTTTGCATCAGTGATGAACAAGACAAAATTTTGCAGCATGTCATTTACCCTGTGAAAATTGCGTGATCAAGTTTAGTTGTTGTTTACTCCATGTTGATAACAATAAGGATAGCTATCAAACTTTCTATCTCTTCCCTGTGAGACTGTGATTGCTTGTAATCAGCAACATGTGGATATCTCCCCATGGGCTTTGGAAATGAAGATTGCAAGTGATTCATCTTGAGCATTTTAGCTTGTACCTGGAAAAACTGCAAAGAGAAAATATCTACCCCTCCTTTCCTCTCCCTCAGTCACCTTTGACACTACAACATTGTCTCATAGGAGAGGAGATTAAATACATTTAGAAGGTATTGTGTTTTTTTCAAAGAGAAACATGAGAGATGAAAATACTGACCTGCTTTTTTTCAGTGTCCTAGGAAGGCAACACAGGCTCATAACATTTTGTGAAATGAGCACAAATTCTGAAATGCAGATTACGTTGTGGATGCAAATTATGTGAAGTTTATGTTCCTCCACCACAAAAAGACAACATAAAAACAGCATAAATTGGACACACCATTTTCACCTCTTTGTCACATGAAAAGGTTAGTTAAGGGTTATGGTTGGGCGACTAAAACAACTTTGGTTAAATTTAGGGTTAGGGTTAGGAATAGTTCACCCAAAAATTTTAATTTGGTCATTTTCGACTCACCCACACGTCAGTTGAAACACTGGTGAAGTTTGAATATCCACATAACACACAGCTGGTTTGCTAGCGCAGCTCCATACCAGCCTTCTCCAAAAGAACTAAAGTGGCCGGATCCAGGGAAAAAATGAACATAACATTTCTCCAAACAGTGTTCTGAAGCCAAACCATTGCAAAGTGGGTCCAAAAGTCCAACATTTGCCTGTTAAATGTTGAGGGAAATGTTACTGATGTCTCCATTATATGTGATATTTACAACAACTGCACATTAGGCACATCCTTGTTCTTTTTGACAGCATGTCAGATATAGAGCCAGTCACTTTGGACCAGCCACTAGCCTCTTGTTGGGTTGAAGGGTTGCTGAGAGGAGTCACCAGCTATGGGTTTAATGGATGGCCCGGTCTCCTGTAGTGATAAATAATTATAATTTAAATACATTTCTCTAAGTCTAGCACATCCAAATATTGCAAAGGCTACACTTATCAATGAGCCATTCATCCATCTGTGACAGTTACTCCCTGAAGGCGAAAGCCCACTGAGTTGTTTTGTACAATGAATGAGTCATGGGTCCCACCCAGCCATTTAGCAACAGCATTCAGCAAAGCCAAATGTACATCACATGTGAATTGCGCATTCACTGAATTTAACCTTTTCTGTTGACACAGTTGAATTTGTTGAATGATGGTGCTTTTATTGCAATATGTGTGAAGTTCAGAGCTCCAGTGACATTGGGAAAACCAGCGTGGAACTCCGCTTTCACTACAGCATGTTGTGCAGCAGTGTAAGAAACCTGGATGTATTGTGGAGTGGATGACATTATGGTTTGAAAGACTTGAGGAATTATGCTGCTCGCGGCGAGTTGAAATGACCAAACAAGCCTCCAAACTCTAGTTGCTAGTGGCCAATATCCCCGGGGCAGAAAGGACTTGAATATTCAACAAAGATGGCATTCATGCATTTGGCCTCTCTTTCTGATGTTGGAGAAAGTTGGTGGCAGAAGTCCAACAAAATAGGATCTGCAAAACAAAATCTGGGTAGCCACTTGTCACTGTCAGTTAAAAGGTTGGTGCGCTTTCTGAAAACGCTCTCCCTGCGCAGTGCAACGTGAGCCAAATCCTAGATCAAAGCAACATGAGCCATTTTAAGCATACCACAATCAATGTCTCATTGTTGCCTTTTATATGATTGAACTGTAGTACTAAATTGCCTATGCCCTGAATTTCCACACTCATTCAAATATTTAAAATGATTGTCAAGTAGCCATTTTAAGTCAGTATGTTTAGATGGTGGATAATATAGTTAGACTATAGGCCTATGTACTGTCCAAATTGTTTATGAATGGTATAACATGTATATATAGTCTGAATTTAATGTTCATGCCGCCATGTTGCTTGCTGTCCCAATACTAGAGGAGACGAGAGAAGCCACTTCTAAAGTCCCTTTTGCCCCCCCTGCAGGATGGACCTGTTTTAATTCCGCATCTCACAAAAGCAATTTGCAATTTGGATTTGGGCCCACTAAGAAAACTCATTCACCAATGTAGGCTGAAGAAAATCCATCCATGAATGTGCGTTAAGACTAAATGAACCCACTGTATAGCCTGTGTTAATTATCAAATGAACATTGGCAAGGAGGCAGCACAGGTTAAATATGACTATAACATTCATATTTTTTGCTGGGTATGCATACAAATTTTGGCTATGAGGCATATTGTAGGCTTGGGCTACATCAGTTATGATAGGGCCACTTCATCAACAGCAGGCATCCACTTTCGATGATGGAGAAGCAAATAAACGGTCCCAAAACGGCCTCCACTTTCCCTTGCTCCCTCGTCTGCTCCACTCCATTCCTCTCCTTGTCTCCTCCATATTATTTCCTGGAGGGAGAGGAGTGGTCGTGAGGGAGAGGAGGAGAGGAGGAGGAGGAGTCAAAAAGCTTTGGGATCCAACCCTGCGTACTTTCATCCTTCCTTAGTACATAGTTGGAATAAAAACCTGCATACTCTGGGGCATTGTTGGCACCATGGCCCTAGAGTAAAAGGCTTATTAAAAATATTTCTCCATACAAAGATATAGACTCAAGGCCAGACAAAGTTTTGGCTTGCACATCCTCATTGTCTTTGAAGCTGGCTGTAAATGTCTAAGATTAAAGGCTAAATGTCTCCTCTTTGGTAGAGTAAAGAGTTGAGACAATTGTGCTCAACACATTAGGCCTCTACCCCGGAAAGCCAGAGGTCCCTTGAACTGCTGCAGAACAGTTTTAATTGGGACTCTACAAGCATACTGAACACCCAAAGAAGGAGGTGTTTGCAGGATATACATTCAGCGGGTAAACACAGTTAAATCATAAAGATGTGGTGGGCAATTTCTGTGTAGTAAACGAAGGTGTGATTAATTCAAGTACCCTGGTTCCTGCTCCGTGTGATTACCAGTGGGCCATGAATCATCCACTGTACCATCCTGCACCTCGGTCTCATCCAACTGAATTACAGGAGGGGAAATTTTTCTAATTAACTTTGGGGTTAATTGCTCTAGCAGTAGATGCTAGAGGAAGGGTTTGCATCATGTGGCAGTAGGCCCACTTTTGTCTCTCAACTGTAAAGGCGTTTCAGTTCACCAGCTTTGCCCGTGTAACTTTGACTTCACCGCTCATGCTTTCAAATTTTAAGAGTAATCACTGAATAATTGGCTCCTCCTCTGTTCCTGTAATTTCACTGGACTGACCCTGCCAGACAGATCACTTATTTGCTCTGAACAACAGCTTTAATAGCAAGTATGATATGATGCAAAATCATCCAGTATGGGCATATCAGTGGAAGGCTATTGCAAGTATAAATCAATGGAATTACATATATTATGTAGCTAGCATCTCCATAGTTTAGACTTGTGCTGTACAACTTATACGGTACAACATAGATAAGACAACACACCTTCTATGCATCAGCAAATGGTATTCATTTTTATCTGTATTCCATTATGTGCCTTGACATAATGGTTTATGGGAGGGAGAAATCACTCTGTGTGTTCCATGTCACTTCAGATATGGAGATGTGTTTTTCTGTGAATGTTTCGGTTGATGAAAACAAAGATACCTCTGTGTGTGTGTGTGTGTGTGTGTGTGTGTGTGTGTGTGCGCGAGAGTGGGCACGCTCAGGCAGGCATTAGCTTGTAGGCAACATTAGATTTTATAACTGACAAACCTGATAGATTGCTGTGTATTGGAATTGTTATGGCCTGGTAATATCCTGTAATAAAAAAGGCAGACAACAATGTTTAGGAAGCAGCTCTTATTGAACATAGGTTCCAATCTATTTTTTAATACCAGCAAACAGCATTCTGGACAGCGTTACAGAATTAAACTGTCACCGTCCCCCAGTGATTGCCCTGCATTTGGCAAATTTCACCATTTAGGGCTTTCTGAATCAAATCTCTGCTAATGAGTTATAACCCAACCTATCTAAAAATAGGACTTTTATCAAAAGGTTTGATGAAATACAGTTGGTATATGAAAAAGTTTCTATAACTCAAATGTTTCTATGGATGCATATAATGTAACAAAATGGCAAAAACTACTTTTCTTAGTAAAGGCTTTGAGGATCTAATTGAAAAAGTGTACAGCAGAGCAGTACAAGTGGCTGTACATGATACTGTTTATCAGGAGGATAGTTATTTCCAACTGCCAAGGACATGAGTCCTTGGCAGGTCCAGGTTGGAAATAACTGTATAATAACTGTGAAGAGTGCACAAGATAGATATTAACAAAATATTATGAACTTTACTAAGCTTACAATGAAAATATATATTTGCTGGATTTCCCCCTAGCACAGCCTTTGGTGGACATTAAAGTAATACACAATATATGAATAAATTCCTGTTTTAATCTCCACTGGCAATTGATATAACACCACAGTGATTCAACCTATACCCAGTTCATGAAAGCTTTTACATTTGCTGTTCCAAACCAGCGGTGTAGGGTCTCTCCAAGGAAAAATCCTCTTGCGCACAGGCTGTGATGTGTTTTTATATTTACGACAACAGCAACAGCAGTTTGTTTGAAGTATAGAGTAGTAGTATAGAAGAAGATCTGGGTAGTTAGCATAAGCAGTGATAGCCACCATAGCTGAACAGACAGAGAAAAGAGCGCCACCTACAGAAACTCAAACTCCATCAACAGAAAATCCAAAGAGAAAGACGTCACAGTACTGGACACACTGTTTGATTGACAAGTGATCTCTGGGTGCAGAAACACCACAGAAACACCACAGCAGTGATCGCTTATCATCAAAGATGTTGCCAAAATAAACAAGGAGATTACCACTCTAACTTCAGGATCTCTTTGAACATTCAGCATTGTTTTCTGTCAATGAAAAGCTAAACATCTCTTCAATTTAGGCTTGTTATATTGCTGTCTTCAGAGTGACTCTGCCCCAGTTACTTCACGTATTTTTGTCAAAACTGTATGTTTTTTTTTTGTGAGTTATATATTGATAATGACTACAGAGACAGAGATTTCACATGACTATTAGTTTTAGTTTTTTTTGTTTTGTTTGGACCGTTAATTGATAAAGCCATTGATTGAACTTCAAATCTCAGAAGAGTAAGAAATTGGTTATTAAGTGCCATCTTCCGACTGCAACAATCACTCTAAGCCATGCAGGAAGGGATCTGTGTTAATGTTCCTTAACATAGAATTATTTATTAGTGTTAAAGAAATTCTCACCTCTCTCACTATTGTGATATCTTGCTAAAATATGCTGTATGCAAATAAACATAGTGTTAAAATATGCTGTCAAAGATTAGTTTTTCTAATTAGTAATGCACATGGGCAATACACATGCTTGTGATGGAAAGATCACAGAGATTGATGTGATTGACATAGGTGCCAGAATGGCTTGTGATACATTTCTTTGAAAATAGGTTCTCAAAAGTTAGGGATTGACACGGCACAGATATTATTGTTGTTTTATTCTCATTTCAAAGATGTATGCATTAACATTCTCCTGATGATTTCCCCTGCACTGCTGGAAAAGATAAGGCCCTGTGTTTGTACGTTGAACATTGAATACATTTACAAGGGACAATACAACACCCCTTCCCAATATTAATGGTGTCTAATGTAAGAGAACATGGATAATGTACCAGAATATGACAAAATCATTGTTTTTGAGCCTATCAAAGCTGTAATGTCTGTTGTAGAGTATATCCAAAATGCAATAATGTCTCTTCTTTAATTAACTGGTAGTCTTATCTTGTTATAGTTGCTATAGTTCAACTGGCATTAGAAATGTGGCATCAGAAAAGTAATTTGTTTTTTTTACTTTGTAGAGACATTGCTGAATAGCCCACTGTACAATGGGTCACACTGAGGCACTGACTACATCTACCTGCACACAGTAATCTGATTATTGCCCCTACTCTGACTTTGACAATAATTTGAATGAACTGTTTACATGATGTAGTGAAAACAATGTTCCATTAATATCCAGGTTTTAATTGAATTGTGAATACTATAGATATCATCTATCAACTGAGTTGGCCTTTTGGAGAGCCTTTCCACAGACACATTGATTATTAAATGAATACTCTATGGTCCCTTACCTTATAACAAATTCATAATTTCTCATCTGTCATTGCAAATGTGTTTATGCAGCATTGCTCCCATGTAGGCTCCTGTAACTTTGTGGAAACACATTCAACACATTGAATGTATGTATGGAAAGTTTTTGAACTTTTTTTGAAAAGTTTACATGTCCAAACAACCTCTCAATAACAAAAATATAGATGCATTCCACATGTTTAACTTAAATGTTAATACTCTGATTATGACATTAATCAAAGTAACATAATCAGCAGTAGACTGAGTACATAAATCCATATTTCAATATGAGAATTCACATTACATTTAAAATTTAAATGTGACTACTTCCCAGTTAGGTGGATAATCCAGCTGCAAGTAAACATGGTCACTATCTCTTGTATGTGTGCACTTTCTGTCTTTCTCCTTTCTTTTTTCATTGACGTGGATCACAAGCTCCAAAGGATTAATATGACAAGGAAGACTGGGGATTGGGGATATTGCCATATAACATACTTTATTGTGAGTAATAGTGATTCATTGTAAAGTTCCCTTTAACCATTCTCCATTAAGTGTGGACGCATGACAGGGATTGTATTCGGAGCATGGTAATGTATTTTCATACTTATGTGATTATGGAATCAATATACACTTATATTATGATAGTATACGTACATATTATGATAGTATAAGTGTATATGCAATTAATATACACTTATACTATGATAATATATAATCACAAATAGGGAGTAACCAAGCCTCTCCTCTATTTTGCTCAGCTATGTGTTCATTTTGTACAGAATGCCATTTCTACTCCAAACCCCCAACCAACCGCAGACAAGAAAGAGGTGTGTCAAAGGCCAAAATGAATCCCTCTAAAACTCATTAGGGGAGATTCTGTTGAAAACATTCTTGATGAGGAACTGGCAGGAATTTCATTAACATCAGTTCTCTTTGACACCAACTTAGTGGAATATAAAATTGGGAGTGAGTCTAAAGGTGTACGTGCCATCATGACGGCTGAGTGGGGAGGAGGGAGTGGATGATATGCAATTAAATAGGAAAAATTGGTGCTGAATGTAGATTAACTTATGAAATTCTGGTGAAATATTGTAGTAATACTAATATATTCCAGGAAGCAACAGATACAATAACCACTGGTACAGCAGTATCTGCCCAGTATGTGAAATAGATGTCCAGACAATTAAATTACTCTCCAAACCAATTATAAATATTAATATTGATGGAGCTGTGTGGGTGTTGCGGCTCCTGCTGCTACTTGTGATTTTGCACATTAAGTATCATAAGTATCATAATTGGCTGCAAGAGACACACCATGTGGTTGGATAGTCCTGCGAATCATACAGTATGTACATCATTTTGCTCAATACCTAGACTGCAATAGTGACAAATTTTTTTTTTTACATTGCATTATTAGCAAATACTGTGTAATTTATGGAAGGGAATTGATGTATGAGGCTTACATAAATAAATAAATAAAATAAAAAAAAAAATAAAAATAAAAAAAGGAGTCAAGAAGATTGAATAAATTAGTTAGGTTTAGGCAATATCATGAGGTTACACACAAGTAACTTAGAAAGAACAAACTACATATTACCTATTACTATCAATTTCTTTGGAAAGACTTTCACAAACACACATATTTTGCTTGTTCATCTATCAATTTAATCAGGTTTTTTATATTTGTGGAAGGTTTGCTGAGCTTGCATGCTCCTCATTCAGCATCATGCTTCACATTCATAGAGTTTGTAGAAGATCCTTTACTGAATACTCCACTATGATATTCAGGGCAAAGGACACAGTGTTCTATTTTATTTCCTACAAATTCAACACATTCTCAGCAGGGAGCTGCCCAGTACAACCCCAGTCTTATACTGTCGGCCACTGAGAAGCTCCACTGGAGCACTTGAGGATTACAAATATAGCCATTTTACTACATGCTTGCTGAGCTTCAAAACCCCTGTGCTCATGTACAAGGCTTTGAAGGGATCTGCACCCTTATACAGTGCATCCAGGCCGTGGTCCAGTCCCACACACACACCAGGCTGTGCTCTCTGTTCTGCTCCCTTCCCTGGGATGACCTGGTCACCGCTCTAGCCGGTCTCCACTCTTCTCCCTCTGCCTCCCCAGTGGTGTGATGACCTTCCCATTCCAGTTAGAAGAGTCAGTAGAGTCGCTCCCTGTCTTCCATCGTAGAATGAAAACTCATCTGTTCAAAAAGAACCTCACATTTCCTTCTTCCAACTGAATAATTTCCCATCTCTACTCTCTCCACTTGCTCTCTAAAAAAACAATTGTTCTATCTCTCTCTCTCTTCTATTTTTCTTTGTCTTACTTTTGTATTCCTTTTTCCTCTTACATGATTATTCTATGATCACAGGAATATTGTGAGTGTTTTAAGGCCCTGACCTCTGCATGCCTTATTTTTGATTGCTTCTTCTTCAACATAAGAGCATCAGCTAAATACCAAAATATGTAACATGTAACATTCAGGAAAGAATTAACTGCAATACTAATGCAGGATGAATGCATGTTATAACTGTTAATTCTGTGCTCAAGGACATCCTGAAAATAGATGTTGAAATGTTTGGACTGTAGATCGAGTTGTGTCCATCTGTCCATCTGTTAGATGTGATGTATCAGGTGACATCTCAGACACCACTGGACCGATTTTGACAAAACTTTGAGGGATGATGCATCTTCACACTGTGCTCCAGTGTTTAAAAAATTACACTGATTGGCCTGATTAGGATGCAATAATTAAAGGTCAAGTTTTGAAACTAATTACACCACTGGTCCAATTTTGATGAAACTCGGAGGTATGATGCATCTTGTTACTGATTGGCCCATGGGGTGCCTGGAGGACGACATGTTTAATTTTTCCCTGTGTGTTTTAACTCCCACAAAGCAATGGCAATACTAGATACCCTGCTATTTGCAGCCCAGTACATGACAAGAGTGCTATAGAGGATCAATAATGAACCCACTAAGCAAAAGACGTGATTTCAACGTCGCGTCTATGCTTTAGCTCTCATATAGCCCAGGATCATTACGGCTATGTATAGACCTATTTTAGACCAAGCAGTAAATAAAGTAGACATCTAATAAACTTTCACTTTTCAAGCCCATTTAAACTTAATTTAGCCTAGACGGCTATGGGCCATTTAGACGTGTTTTAAACGTCTAATCAACGTAAAAATGCTCAGTGGGAATGATGGATGATCCCTATCCAATTTAGCTAATTCCATGCAAGTTGTAGTACAAAGTTCCACTTTTTACTGCATGTGCTCTCTGTGCGCTAATTGTGTTGAAGAATAGATGACAGTCAGTCATTACAGAGAACCAAGTTTTGGATTACAATATGTCCTTTCAGTTCTACTTTCCTAAGTTTGAAAAAGAAGTGCCCTACAGTGGCTGCGGCAATGCATGATAGGCACATAACAGGGAGCTGTTGTAGTGTATAAAACAGAAGCTGTCATATTGGACAGCAATATTAATTGATGATGGTGCAACCAACATCCTAGATCTATCAGTAAATGTAAACAAATCTATTAATGTCACAGGGTGAAGGAAGACAGTCTAACCACTTTTTCTATCGGGGAGCAACTACACCAGACAGCAATGCCGGAGTCGGAACCAGTGTACACAATACCCTTTATTATAATATGGTAAAAGAATGACAATAGATAAAAACATAGTATAAAGTTTTAGTCCAGTGTCGTCTTTGTCCACCGGCGTCCCGAGTGGCAGGTACAGGCGGGAATTTGGACAGCCAGACCCAGAGACAGTTGACGCCCAACAGTGGGGGAAGGGTGGAACGCGTCCCCACCCCTCCACTATCCTCCAAGGCCTCCTCTCCTTCGTACACCGTGGACCAGGAAGGCGGGTCAGTGGCCTCTCCGGGTGTTTTCTGGGTGGCAGCTCCTCTGGCCACAACACACAGCTCTCTGTCGACAGCTGTCGGTTATAAACACCACGCTCACGCTATCCCCCCGAACTTCTCCAAACACTGCTCCCTCTCTTTCTGTTGAAACAGCAGTCCTCCTCCAGCGCTCCTCCGAACACGGTGCTTCCCCGCTGTTTCTTTGTCTGTCAGGGACCTCAATCCCACGTCAGCTCCAGCACACCGCTCCCTCCGCCTCCTGCTCCCTAAATGAGAGGACATAGAAAGAAACCAAAACCACCAACACCTGTGGGCCAATCAACCACGTGCCGAAAGTGGCGGAAAGAGGCGTGTCAACCAATTAATCTCTGTACACACAAACACATACACTCGTCACCCTGTGACATGTGTATGAACAAACAATTTACTGTGATAGGATACCAAGCAAACATATGTTAGATTCGTATTCTACATACTAAGCTCACGTGCAATTCTCTTAGCGGACATATTTCATGGAAGAGTACTTTGACAGCAGCAGCTTGTGTCAGACTTCAACAAATGTGGCATGGATGTCTGCCTTTGTAGACAGTCATGGACTCTCCTCTTTATAATACACCACCTCTAACTTTGATGAATGGTTCTCAGCTCCATGATCCATCAAGGTTACCCTGCTGGCGATGAGTGCTGGTAACAATGAAAGTGAATGTAAGATTATCATTTCAGCAACCTTCAAAGAAACCTATTTGTATCCTGCTCCAATTTCACTATTGCAGCAGGGCCAATTACAATGGCTCTACAAGATGTATTGCTCACTCTCTGATTTTCTATAGAAATCTCCTTTTCGTGTCCTATCTTCCTGATCTGTTGCACATGCATCAAGATGATATATTGTACAAAGTAAGTAATTTCCAGCCCTTTCTACCAAGATAAGTCTTGTCATTTAAGTGCACGCCTGAAAGGGACGCTTTTGCGATCACTAACAACTAAGTATCTCTTAGTGAAGTAACTGTATTGTTCATCATCACAACTGGGCAACAGAGCAAGACAGAGCACACAGTCATCCCAGTCAGTCTGGTGATAGTTTATTCACAGGTACAGACTAGTATATAGCCGCACACAGCACATCCATGCACATTCAGGTTCTCCTAAAGACAGGGCAAAAAAAAAAGTTAGGTTTAGAGCATCCAGAGAAACAATCCAATAATACATAGTCTGACTTGGAGTTTATTAGAATAGTTATAAATTAATATTTTTTGCATAAATACAGTCAAACCCCTGTCCAACTGTGCATATCTGTTGTTGATTACATGGCACATACACTACATTGCCAGAATAAAAGAAACACTAACATTAATGTCTAATTGCCAATATAACTAAACATAAAAATAAACATAAATGCCCCTCGCACCACAAGGCTAACCTTTGTTCATGGTATTGCTTGTAAGGCTTACCATCAATCCAAAATCTGACATCACACACAATACTTATTTTCTTTGTTGTATATTTCTTCAGAGGTAAACCTTTACCAACTCTACTGTTCACTTGTCAAATGTTTTTGTCATAACCATTACCCTTTTTTCTGCTAGGAGCAGATATTTGCATTAGTCCAAATACTAAGTGGCAACAATTTGTGGTGTAAAGAAGCTTCTTGCTACAACTTCATCCCAAGACTTTCTTAGTGTATTAGGCTGAGATCTGGTGTTAGGTGGCCATACAATGTGATTTGCATTGTTTTCATGCACATCAAACCATATAGTCACAACTTTGATCCTGTGGGTAAGTGTACTCCTACACTGGAATAAAAACCATTCTGATTCAGATAGACATGCTTCACCATAGGATGAACATGATCACTCAATGCCTTTGTATTCATTCGTTTTTACCTTCACACCTTAACTGAATGGATCCAAACCATTCCAAGTATAAGCACCATACACCATCACTGAGATGCCGTTACTTTTCATTTGCTCAGCTGCTTCCTTTTATTTGACAGTTACCCGTAGGCCTGTGTAGTGCAATACTTTTAGGGTGCTCAAATTTCAATAAAAGGTTTATCATACACCAAAACATATCACAGCAATAATGCTTTTTCACTACAAAATAAAAATTATCTGAGATAAGTCTGATGCATTTTAGTGAGTTAAACTCATTCTTTATTGTATTTCATAGCACTGTGTAACGTCTGACAAACTCTCAGCATGAAAACATGCACACAAAATCAACTATTAAATGAACATTTTGCAAGGATATATCCTCACGTCCAATTTTAAGCAATTCTCAATCATCATATCACCGAAAACTGTCTTTGACTTTTTGAAGTACATCAAGGGATTTACAAAACATCCACAGAAATTGTAATTATTTAGAAAAAAAACAAACATTTTTGGTAACAACAATAATAAATAACTGCATAATCCTGTAGGAATCTGTCCTTTTTCCCATTCCCTGATGGCACACCATGAGTATGGCCTGTACCCAACCAAGGGACAGCTTACTGCTATGCTAAATATATCTCCATCTCTCTGTCCATTAGATGGAAGACATTTTGACATGGGCTGTTTCAACCTGCTCATTTTTCCATATCAGTCACCATGCCCACCAGTGTTGTCTGCTGGGCTGTTGGCAACCTGTTTGCCTTAAGATTATTTGTCTGGAGCCACTTCCCATTAAGGGCCACCACAGCCAGCCCAGTGAGGGGAATGAAACTCTGACTGATCTGAGATCTAATTTTAGTGGAGTGCTGACCGAGGTTCATATCGTGGAAGGTGAAATTGTTCTACTGTTTTCTTCTTGGGAGGATCAATTTCAAATACTCAAAAAGGTAGAGTGATTGTAACTATAAGTGCAACAGAATGCCCTTAGGAAAGACGGCTGTTTCAAGTAATGGCAGAGGCTTTGTATTATCCATCAGAACCTCATTAAAGTCCCCATGAAATGAACTCCCATTACTTTTACCTCCTGGAAAACAGAGCATCTTTCATGGTGACCTTATGCTGCACTAGTAGGCGTAAATATTCATTTCTAACCAATAAAACAATCAGATTTTTGAACAATCTCGCCCCTCCGAACCCGTCCCATCACATAACATTGCTTTTCTCTCCCTGACTCGTATTCCATTGGTTTAGACTTTTGAATGATCCCTCACTGCATTACAAACATCCTGTTTCAACTGGCAATGCATCAAATCAAGGAAGTAAAGATGCCGTTTCATGTGGTCTGTAAGGCTGTTTAGATGTTTGATGTACACAGTCTATGGTCTACACCAGTTTGTAATACCAGTCATTCTAGAACAAGTGTAGTGTTTTTAACCTAATTTAAGACCAGAAATTGTATATTAATTTGCCGAAATCTCCTCATGCAGAGTGGTCAGACAGGCTTTTCTATTCCTAACTCTAAAATCTGTTTCACAACATTGTGAAACTCTTCAACCTGCAAAAATGTGTCATAAATACATGCAGCGCTTACAAGGGTCGATTTACTGTACAAAGTTTTGCATTAAAATTCTATATTTTACAATGCAACAATAACAATTACACTAGGTAATGATTAGGACCAACATTTTAACAGGCAAAAGGCATCTATATGGAGTGAAAGTACGCGCTTGTAATTCTCCTAAAAGTCATAAAGTAGCAATTTTTATTAGGAATTGGATTTGGATCAGCAATAATTCTGATCATCCTAGAGAGACATTGAAAGTATATTGATGTTTTACTACTATCCAAATAAAACGGTAAATATTTTGTTTTTATTTAGTCTTCATAGTCGTTCAGATCTTGTTTGATAAATTAGGATCAAACACGTTAAATTTAGAGAGAGACACACACACAGTAAAGTCCCATCAGATGCCACCATTGCTATCCACTTTGAAGTGCACCTGATTAGAAACCTCATCACAGCTCAACTTTTTTTCTTTAAAGGATTGCCAATGATTTTTTTCATTAACTTAAGAGCAGTGATGTGGGCAGGAATCTAAATTAGCATCAGCAGTCATACACAGATCTCGACTTTCCCTCTGACATGTTACCACATTTTAAATGGATTCTCACAGTGTCTCCTTACAATCTTCACGACAGGGGAAGTTATATACAGCATAAGCTTTTCAGGCCTGAAGTAGTAAATAGTAGAATGGAGCTGCTGCACTCTGTACATTGGATTGAGACCAAACAACAACACTCATTTGTTAATGGCAAGTTCACTAGATTCCAAAATATCAATATCTACATCTATGTTTACTAGTGCACCACATCATGAGTCTATATCTACTGTAATTCCAGTGCAAGTTGCCATTAAAGAGTCTTATGTGCAGTGAAATTATTGGCATGGGACCGACGGACTTCAGTATTTATTCAGATCTGCAGCCACTGGAAAATAACAACCCACCCTGGCAGAATTAATGAATCTCAAAATGTAATGAAATTGTGATTATTTCTAGAATGTTTCCTTCCTGCTGCTATTTCCTCTGAGGCCTTGATGTCACTGTGTCCCGCTACCCAAATGCAGTCCAATCTGAAGCTCCATCAACTCCACCCATAAATCATCCTGGAGCAAGAGGTCTGAAAGCTAAAAGGGAACAAGGATTGCAGTATTTTTAATTCCCTCCGAGCTGTCTGCCTGTCCTAAAATGTCATTAATATGGCACACTGATATGCTCCTCAGCAGGACTGCACTGTGCTCTGCAACAGATCTTTGAAAGTTTTTTTGTTTTTTTTACTTGGTTGTTTGCACTCAACTCCAGCCCATATTGATTTCTATCACTGGCTATCTAGCATGCAAGGAGAGGCCACTGAATGCAAGGCAGCACTTCACAAGCCACTCAAACATTTACTTGTTTAAGGGACCAGGATGCGGTTCCTTCCTAAATACTTGATCAGAGGGGACAAAAAATGAGAACAAAACAGACTTTGATGTAAGCGGAGTTGCTAAGATGGAACATGCAATTTATTCTGTAGAAAAGGGATTGTTTATTTTGAATATTTTAATGTCCAGTGATTCATCTTCCACAAGGGCCAACTTGTTCATGCGATACGGATCTTTTCAGAGAAGCGCTGCAAAATTCAACAAGGTAGGCTACTGTATTTGTGGTATTCAAGTTTAAAGTTTAGATCTTTTTGTTTGCAAAGGCGTCTTTTGATTTGTGTGAACTGGGAATGTTCTGTACCTGAGATGTTCGCTGCACTACAGGCTTTTGTGTACAGCTGTAATTACAGAGGTAAAAAGGCACATCGACAATGAAGAACGAAGGTAGAATATTCTGGGATAAAAGTTTTGTGACCCTACCTTCCCCTAAGCAAATCACCCAACACATCATTTGTATGGGCATGCACATACACACACAAACACACTCTACACACACACACACACACACACACACACACACACACCCCTCAAGTCAGTGTGTTGCTCTACAGAGAGATCAGGTTCTCTCCCACTGATATACTAAAGAAATGGATAGGATCTCTGTGTTTTGTTCCTACAGCACAGCCAGAGGCCAATTATCAATATCACTTACATGTTGTTGCTGCTGTTCCCCAACGGTCTCTTCCTGCTATACAGGTGGAAATTTTGGGTTTGCAAGTTAAGAGCCCCAAACCTGTTTTCTGCCCTGCTTATTAACATATATGTATTATTACAAAACCTAATCCCAATCTCAGTCAGCTGCGAGAGTGAAAAATAAATCTTCACATTACAGCCATATTTTAAAAATTACAACCGAGGTGATTACCTCACTAATTTGCACTTTTCCATCATCCATTAGTGTCTAATGGCTTTGCCCACCACTGCAACATTCCCCCGCTGTGTCAGATAGATAGATAGAAGATATGCCCCCTTCCTGGTCCCTTGTTTTCTCCATCAAGTCTATAGAAAGCAGCTATATCGTCATGGAGGATTTAGGTTTACATTGCAGTGGCCTGCTGCATTGGGTTGGCAGAAAGATACAGCATATAACGATATCTAGATGTATCAGTTAACACGGTGGCTCTCAGTCTTTTTGGTGCCAAAGACACATTCCAAGGCACAACAGCTCCTGATTGCTCAGACATGTGACATAAAAAAACTCATCTGATCATACAAGAGAGCTAACAGATGCAGTAGGAGGAACTGCTGGGCAAGGCAAAGCATGAAAATGTGGTACTTTCATGAAGTAGAAAGTATATTCATAAGCCTGAAAAGGGGCATTAAATAACTTATACCAACCTCTATCTATCTAGCTTACGGTGGCCTGTAATTGACACAAATAAGTCACATTTTCACAGTGGGGATGAATAAACTAGCTGATTAGAGCAGGGATCCAACGGTAATGTCTGGTGAGGAGGTAATATATCACACTGCAAAATACTTTAATAATAATATTGCTTAATCATTTCCAAAACAGAGTCATTGTTATTGATCAACAACCCTATCAAACCCCTCCAGTATATTATGGCCAATTTCTTACTTACTATACCTTTAAAGTTACAATGAAATGAAAAAAAAAAAGACTTTTTTCACCTTGTTAGCTAATTTCCCATGCCATACTGTCATACACCTCTTTAACAATAACAAAAAAATATATAAATACAAATGTTCTTGTATTTTTGAACAATGCCGCCCCTCCCATCAAATTAAACTGCCTTTCTCTTCCTAACTGATATCCCATTGCTTTTGAATGATCCCTCCCCTTATGTCCCGCCTCAATTTAAAGGGTTTCATATACAGTGGAAAATACATGAAACTGTCCAAGACATAATGTTACATTAACAGTCAAAGATATGTTTAAAAAGAATGTCACTCATAAAAACACAGAAAAAAAATAAACAGGTTTTGTAAGTGATATTATTGTTTTGATTTCTATCTAACAGCTTCTTCAACAGCTTTGGAAAACACAAAAGTGCAGCGCTGACATCCCGTCAAAATACCCAGACAAACAAAGAAACAAAAACACCAAAGAAACATGTTTGCGTGGGCTTCTCTAGTGGCTTTGCATGAGAGCTACAGTAGAGGCATGGACTGACATTTCCCCAGAGTTTCTCTTCTGGGAATCAGCTAATGAATCCCCCCACAACTCTATAATGTAGAGATGCAGCAACTGTACCTAGCTTCATAAGAGCCCACTGAAAGGCAGTGAAGACGCAGCAGGATTGAGCCAGATCAATTCACAGACACAGGGAAACTCTTAACAATGCTGTCTTGACAAACTGTGGTTTTTGGTGTAAATAGAGTACATAAGAGGTACCCAGAGGAAAAGCTTGGGAGGCTAGAGCATATTCTCAGAACAAAGATGGTGTAAATAAATAAAAGCAGACATGACAGACATAAAATATATGATAGACCTACTGCCAACTGAAAGCTTAGATGCTTTCTTACTACGCCTCTATTTCCATTAAATTCACTGTTTCTCATTCTTTTTCCTTCCTTTGCTCCCAGACGTTTTGGAGACTGGTATATTTATTGAGCCTGAAGACACTAGGCCATCCTTTTCTGACAGAGTGTTACTGTGTGTGTGTGTGTGTGTGTGTGTGTGTGTGTGTGTGTGTGTGTGTCCTCATGAGTGTACACTCTACATACATGCGAGCATGCACATCTATGGGTGATTGATCAGACATAGTTCCAACCTGTAGGGTGTAATCCTTTAAACCAGGATACTCAAAAGCGTTTTCTGCTGCCTCCCAGATTCATCAAGTCACAGGTCATACTGGCTGACACAACAATGGTTGTCTAAGCTTACCAATGTACAGCAGAAAACAGTGGAAAAATACCAATAAAAATAATCTGTATGCTCTTGCATGTGGAGTGTGACAAGGGAACAAATCTACAGTAATAATGTAAATTTTTGTCTAAATTGTCAGTTATGACTGTGTGCAATCTCAATGTGTTCACCACATGTACTGTAGTTACAATGTCTGAAGAAATTGATTGAAACAACTCAGTTTAGCCTTAATTCAATTCAAGTGCATATGATATTGATATTGGAGCATATCGGACAAGATTATTTCATTATCAGACAAATCTGGGTTTTAATGCATTTGAAATTTTAAGGTTTATGTACAATTTGTTTAAAAATTGGTGCAAAGATTGTCACAGACTAATTCCAAGTAAGAAGAAAACGCAAACTTGCGATTTTCAAACATTATTTTGACTTTGCTCAGGTTTAGTAATTGTAATGATTGTTTATGTGGTTATTTAGAATGAAAACAGAGTTCTGGGTATGAATGGCTTACTCAGTATCTGTTTTATTTTCTGTGTTATTGGGACAGCTGACACTGTTGGACTGAAACAGCCTGCTCAGCTGTTCATAAACCAGATACTGTAGTTGGAACAATTGCATTGGCAAAAAAGAAAAAGATTACTATCCTCCTTCTGGCGTGGCTCAGCTCTGTAGTAGATAAACGGTATAAGAACCCTGTTTCTGAGCACCACCTTAAGTCATGTAATTGCCTTCATGAGAACTGAACCGCAATCTGTCTTTCATTTTTAAATCAGATGAGATCATCAGTCATGACAAAGTTAATGTCTCTGACCAATCATGAGACAAGAAGGAAAGCTGAGTGCCACAACAACAGGCTTGTAATTAAACTTCAATGCAAAGACGTTACACTTACTTGACTAATTAATTATCTAATTGACCTTTCCTGGTGACTGTGAGGTGCCAAATAAAAACACATAATTAAAATCATGGCACCACGACAATTTGAATAATTAAATTCAGCTTAAATTAAGCCCCCTGAGATTCTGATTGGGTACAGCAAAATCTCAAAGGCAATAATATCATACTAAACAAAATCCTTCATTATCATTTATTATAACAAACACTTACAAGAAGAAGAAAGTTTGCAGATTATTAGAAAACCATTAAAAAACTTCAGTGATTTGCTCAGCTGTTTGGCATCATGAGCCAAATTATACTAATAAAAACAGTGAGCAAACTGAAGAAAGAGTTTCTTGTTTGTTCAGTTTTGCTTGTTGGAAAAGGGTGTTCAACATGTTAGAGCAAGTGATTTGTTCCAAATACACATGGTAAAAAAGAAAAAAATTGTTTTACCTGTGAAGCACATAAGCACATTTAATCACATTTGATTTGATTCAAATACACACAGGTTCATGGACTTCACCTTTCACAAAGGTTTCACATTGATTTATTTGAAAAAATACATGCAACATGCCACATATGGTAAAATCTCACACGTGATACAAAACTACTTTGTAGTAACAGTTGCAATACAGTATGCTTATAACTATAGCACATTATCCTTGAACAGACATTATGTATGTGTATTATGTGTATGTCTCAGGGCAGGGAGGGGCCTCCTGTGACATGCTCAGTGCTTATTGGCTACGGACCTTGGGTCTCCTGCAGAAGCATTCCTATGTGTTGTGCTGACCAGACCTGACTGAAAGGGAACCGTGTTTTCCAAACCATGTAATTCTTGGCAGCGGTAACGAGATAAGTTGTCCAGTGCAGCCCTGATGGTTGTAGGACTCAGACAGCATCCACCCCTTCAGGCCATCTATGAGCAGTCAGTGGTCAGACGAGCTCAGAAAATCATCTCTGAGCCATCTCATACCCTCTACCCAGAATATGAGCTACTCCCCTCAAGCAAACATTTCAGGGTTCCCAAATGCAGGTTAAACCGCTTAAAAAATTCATTTGTGCAGGTATTCGTTCAGGCTTTAAACGGCCAGGGTGATACTTACGCTGTAGATATCTGCTTCCTTTATTGTCTATTTTCCATTGGAGTTGTTAGTTTGTTGTCTTGTACTGTAACATGTTTGCCTGCGTCTGTTTTGACGTTTCTTTTAATGGCAGCAGCAGCAGCACTGAGTCCTCAAGGTACAATAAAGTTTATGTTGTCTTAAACATGTAAATGCACACACACATTTCTGTGCACATGATAATGTGGAATCACACACACACACACACACACACATACAAAATACTCAGGCATTGTAAAAAGGCAGTCCATGTTGAACAGTGGAGATCAGGGAGTGAGGACACTGAATTATTCATCCAGTCCTCTCTGTCACTCTCTGGTTACACACCACTGAGCTGCTGTTCACGTGCATTAGTAGCAACACACAGTTCACACTCTTTGACCACAGACATTTTGGTACATGCCTGTTAGATGCTCCACCTCCTTTGCTTTCTATCTCGCGTTGATGTCAATCTCGTCCCATTCAGTGTCTCGGCGCCTGTACCTGGTTCTGTTGATTCTTCTTTAATCTTCTCTGCACTGTTTACCCTCTCGCCCCCGTCTTTCCCCTCCCATGCTCCGTGTCACGGACTCCCCCCTCTCTGCTTCCCACTCCTGCTCTTAGAGGGGTAGTTGTTATTGATGCAGTATGCCACTGTTCCAAAAGTGACAGGCAGCCATGGGATGAGAACATGGGGTTTGAAATTGGTGCGTGGGATACTGCCCGGTAGTCTGACAGCCAGCCCATCTACATCTCATTACCTGGCTGCCTCTGTGCATCTGACACATCCAAGTCAAGAAGAGTTACAATCTACAGCACATCAAGAGTATGAGCCACAAAGCAGGCATGTGGGTTCCACTATATTTCATGGAGAGCTGCAGCGAGTCACAACATTGGTTTTAACACAATTTGGCAGATAAAACTTCTTGTATAACGTAGCAATATGTAACCACAGATGAATAGATACAGTTTCCATTGTTAAAACATAACAGATAAATAGCCGCAGTCTGACAGCTGCTCTTAGCATTCAAGCATGATTTCCATTTGCAATTTAATTAATATTCAATTTTACATTTCCTGAGACAAGCTCATTTCGTTCCATTTTAACAAACTAATTACTGCCAGACTAGGAAAAAAAAATTCTCATTAAGTTGTGTTGCATGCCTCCTTGTTTAACCTAAATTGTTGCAGAGAGAGAGAGAGAGAGAGAGAGAGAGAGAGAGAGAGAGAGAGATGCATATCTTAAGTCAGTTAGGATTCATTTGGAGAGGGAAATAGAATATCACAGATTCTCATAAGTTTAGAATTTTATTTAATGATGAGAGATGCAGAGAGCAGGGAAAAACAGACCACTTAGATATTTGTTTGAAGCCTATTGATGTAGACATCAGTGATTCTATGAGCAGAAACCACAACAGGGTTCAGCGGTGTCTGTATCCCTGAATTCTTTGTGTATTATATGGAAGATTTCCGGAGCGGGAGCAGGAGTGAATAGATGCAGATAAATCTGACTTTGAAAAACTGCCATCAAAGTGTGAACTGTGAATATCCATAATGAATACCTGGTTGACAAGTAATGTCTCTGTTTTGCTACGGTTCAATTAATTGGAGTGGTTCAAAAATCTACAGCTAACTTCTCACAAATTAGAATATCTTGCCGGTACCAATTATTTCTTTACATTGAAAGAGCCGATGTTGCAGAGATGATGTTGTTTTTCCTCTCCATGTGAAAGTGCTCAAAGTAATTATTCAAGAACTTTTGATGTCAAGTCTGCACATTCAATATACTGTCAATAATGTTTTTCATGGTAGAATCTGAGTCATTCAAATGGAAAAGTAATTAATATTATAATAGTAATCAAGCTTGGGAAAAGCAAGCCAAACCGATATCCATACTGTATGCAGAGTGAATGCTTATTTTAAATACTTATTATTGTTGATTCATTAAAATTATTGTCCAAGATTTCACTTACTATTTCCATTTCCAAACTAGACTAGTTTGAAATATGGCCTGTGTGCAAAATGTTTTTTATTCCTCTGTTCAGTCTGCTCTAATAATGATGGACTTGATGTTGATGCTGAGGAGGTGCTAGTCAATGCTAGTCTCATTAGCTTATATATTTCACACACCGCCCACCCACCCCCGCCATACTGCTAAAAACTGAACTTGTTTCAACTTTATAAGCTTTATATAATTCTCGTTTATGTTTTACAAACCACCTATAGTTGCAACTTTATAGTAGTGGCCCACATAATGTTTGTTTATAGATTACAAATCATTTGTTACTCATTTATAATAATGCAGTGAGTTAATATTCATCTAAAAGTTTTTAACCTGGATAATGACAAATCATATAAAAAATAATTTATTCAATTTTTGTAACATTTATGATACAGCGATTAATTTGCCAGTGAATATTATTATAAAGTGTTACCAAATTATAGTAGAGAAAACTCTATTTGTCTATTCTGATCTATGTTTGAGTGACATTTATTGAAGTTATTTATTTATTTTTCTTTATTCTTCCCATGTGCTTTGTACATACCTTGGTGTTGACATTAAAAAATGTCCTTTTCTTTTGTTATTTTACTTTACATCATAAGCGGCCAGTTTGTGATTGAGTCTGTCTGTTACCCACTCATGCTAGCTACCAAATAAACTTTTTTTTTTCATTTTGACCTTTGTGCAAAGGCGCCATGTGTATCCCTTAGACAAACACTATGAAAGTTGTCAGGTACACTAGCATGAAAAAAAAAATCGTTTTATTTGTTTATGTTCTTTAAAATGTCATTCCTTTCCTCTCAAACCTATTAACTGGGGTTACAATGGAACTGAAGTCTTATCTGTGGAGCCTCTCATGAATGCTTCAAAGCCTCGGTACATCCACTGAATAACAATGAGACTTTTTACTGGGAGAAAATATTTCATCCAGATTTATCAATGCATGCGTTCAATGAAGAGAGATAAACAAGTGAATATTATATAGCCAATAACGCCCTCAAGGATGATTAGTTGTACCGTATAACACATACGAAAAGCCTTGAAGGCAGAAGAAAGCTCAAGGCTGGTTTAAGGCTCACATGTTTACAAGCTCTGGTGGAAAAATCAATCATGGCTAAAACTATACTCATGGATGACAAAACAATTTACTGTTGAATGTTTTGGGATCATAGTTGACAAGGAAAATGTGGCAAATTGAGAGTGAAAATGTGACAAAGTTGGAGAGTGAAAAGCTTGAGTCACTCAAGGGTAAAAAAAACTTAGGGGCCGGTCATCTTGTCAAACATGTATGTCTATTTTGATTTGCTGTCAAAGAAGTGAAGTCAACACAGTGCCCATGAACTACGTGTTTAATTTTCTCACGCTCTTTATTTAACACACTGGAGGGCTCATCATTTTATTCATGTCAATCTAATGTGCTCTAATGAACACTGACAAATCCGCCTCCTCCATCAAACCTCTGTCCCAGTCAGTCTAAATGAACACAGCTTACGGCACAATGAACAGATGAAGATCTGTCCATCCGTCCATCCATCCATCCGTCACGATGGCAACAGCGCAATCAGAATGTCTCTAGGAGAGAGCTGTAGTCCAGCGTGTCCGGCCCTGGCATCTTACAAAGTGCCTGAACCACCTCAACTGGCTCCTCTCAATGTGGAGGAGAATCCTGCAGAGAATCCTCATTTTGACCAATTGTATCCAAGATCTCATTCTTTTGGTCACTGCCCAGAGCTCATAACCATAGGTGAGAGGCCCGCTCCGGAAAGCTTTACTTTGTGTCTCAGCTCTGTCTTTACCACCACAGTCTCTGCCTTACACCTGCTGATGCACCTAACAGGTGGTCAATCTCATCACCCTTCTTACCCTCACTCATGAACAAGCTCCAGAGATACCTGGAATTACAACCTTATCGCAGAGGAGGGGTTTGTGAGCCTCAGTGACCCTGGGAGCAATGATGTTGGGAGCCTCGTGCTCCTGGTAGCGGCACCCAAGGCAAACTTGGTCTCAGGCGATGGACCAGACAAATAGCAATTCAAGACGCTCCGTATGAGCAGCTCAACAAGAGACCTAAGAGAACCTCATCCAAACCTAAGAGAACCTCATCCTAAGAGAATCTCATCCAAGGTAGTGCCACTGGGGCCTCCTGCTGGAACCACGCCTGGGAGTGGTGTTCATGAAACAGTGTTTAAAGGTGAATGTATGATCTGTACAAGTACTGGTCTTGATAGCCACTAACGAGAGCAATTTATGTAAAGCCTTATCAGATTCTGCTACCATCAAAGACTGTCAAGATCTTGTCTGAAGGGCACATGAAGGAGCATAAAAAAATATGTAATTAATATTTCAAACCAGCACTGTATAGATGGCCATCTTGGGGATGTGGAAATCAATATTTGAGCCGTAATGTAAGTGTAATTTTACTTTTAGAGGGTGGCAGATAATAGACTGTAAGAGTGCAGGTGTGATGAACAGTTAAGTTTCTGTTAGATGGCTGAAAATAGGAATTTGTTGTTGGATGATGGATTCAACACTCAAACATGTGAAATAACCTTGATGGTCAGACGATCAGACTGGTGTACAGCTAGATTAGGAGGAAAGAGATGAGTTAGTCTAGCATCTGTACCAGCTATCCAACCCGAACTTTGCACGAAATGAGCCTGATTGTCAAAATTAGGCTCTGACTGAATCTAAAATCTGGCTGAATATGTTGTTGTGTGTCCCCAGATTTAAGAACCAGTAGGTAACCCCTCTGTAATTGTCAACATTCAGCAGCCTAAAACAAAATGTGCTCAAAAATTGCATACTACAACAAATGCATCAGTATTGGACCCTTCTTGGACCCATTCTTGATTGGCTAAAAAGTTATCCCATGTAAAATTGTGTTTGTGTTTGTGTCCATCAGTTACAACTTGTAAGGCCAAGTTGTTGTATCATGTAACTTGCCTCAGGAAAAACAATGAAAATCTTATCAGTCTACCCCAGTTTATGCTACGCTGTAATTTGGCGCAAATCATACACAAATAGCTGAAGCTGGAGGGAATAAAAGCAAAGCAGACAGGGACTTGGAATAGAGGAGAGTGATGAAAAAAAAGTAAAGAATAAACATTCTCTCTCTTTTGAGAGATCATAAGCAAGCTTGTGCTTTTTCCACATTCCATATTTTTACATTTTTAGGGTGAGGGGAACATTTGACCATGTTACATTTTGAATTAATGTTCCGTGTATTTAGGCATTATTTGGATAATTGTTACCTCGTTGTCTAGCCGCACATCTGTAACACCATCACTCTTATCTGTAATGGGCTGACAAAGTGTTTGAAGGCATGGAGAGAATGTAAACAAAGTTGAGTGAGATTTTAATGATGCAGGCTTCTTCAAACTAAAAGCAATAGAATCTAGATCTTCAAAAGCTCTCTTTTGGATCTTTAAGTACACACATCTGAGAATGCAGACTGGTAAAAACCAGTGACATTTGAAGAAGTCAAAAAAGTGACAAATGGCAGTATAATAACAGTGCTGTGCAAGCTTATCTCCACTAGCCTGTTTTATCCCTCTATTTTGTCTGTGCAGCTGCACAAACCCAGGGAAACATGCATACATTCTAATTTGGTGTGCACAAACAAGTTTAATGCTTAGCAAGCTGGCTTTGGCAGGAATGTCTAGCACTGAGACTTGAATTATATGATAATAAAGCCATCTCTGATTACTGCAACAAATGTAAAGCAATGATCATTAGCCATCCCTTGTCTGTTTTGGCTATATGACAGAATTGTGCATATTTCAAGAATGTGTCAGGGATTCTGTAGATGTGAGTTATTTAGTATGGGATCCTCTATTGATTTTTAATTCCCAAGTGACCGCACCCTTCTAGCGGCACGACAAGAAAGTTTGAAAAGAAAGGACATTAAATATGAAGTGGCCTTCATTATCATAATCTTTTAGGTTTTGAAATGGGTGTTTGCCCGCAGCATTACACCAAGACATTCACAAGTCTTCCCTATGTCATATTTAAGATTAAAAAAAACCCCAAACAATTTGTGAGTGCTCAGACATCCACGCCTAACTCAGTTCCACATTGCTTGACCCAATTTTCAGAGCTGCTAACTCCGTCTTCCACATTACTTTTGCCACTTCCTGGTGCCACTTGCATCCAGTTAAACAAAAGTTCATAGAGCAGCTAATCAGGAGAACCAGGAGGAATCCCGGTGGGCCGGGGAGTGTGTGGGCCGGTCAGTTGTGTTGGGATATAATACACACTATTATTGTGTTTTTTGTAGCCACTGAGCACAATCTGCCAGTATGCCAAGGTATTGATAAGGCAATGCCAGGAGAATCCCTGAGGACAGGACA
The DNA here is from genome assembly GCF_046629955.1 of Centroberyx affinis. NCBI lineage: Eukaryota > Metazoa > Chordata > Actinopteri > Beryciformes > Berycidae > Centroberyx > Centroberyx affinis. The sequence continues at coordinate 9,491 of NW_027281548.1, read as the reverse complement.
GACAGAGTTGTGAAAATGTTATTAGAAGTGCAATGCAGTATCTAAACTGCAAAAAGACATTTTAATACTACTGCTAATACAATTACTACTACTACCACCACTAGTACTATGATTTTTATTGTTATTGAATAGATGCAAAGTGCAAGAAAAAAAAGACAATATAAAGAAAATAGGGCTATGCTGCAGTGTACCTACTGGCTTGTTGGTTGTTAGGGTAAGTTAGCAGCTTACACGCTAAAAGGAAGTTTTAGCTGTGAAAAGTTGACAGTAACCCGCCCACAGTACCATTTATTTCTAGAAAGAAAAACTAATCTCAGCAGATCAGAAATCAAACCTGCCAACTTCTCAATGCCCTGGAGATTCTACATACCAGCTTTGGAGACAAATTCATGCTGCATGGACGAGGAGAGGTTACACTTAGCTGCTAATCATCAATATGTCAATATTTTTAAGCTGTTCTGGAAGCAAGAGATTTCCACTCTGGTCACACAAAGAGAAGGATACAATCTTTTTCTTTTCTTTTCATGTAGCAATCTCAGCAACTATGTACTGTATAGGCAGTACATTTTAAATCATTAGTACATGAAAACTCATCTGAAAAACATAAACAAACCATCTGTTTCCATAATCACAGTTCTTGCCAACTCAAATCTGCAGTACTGGAATGTCTACTTATGTCTTAATTAAGGAATGGCTATGCATTTGCTCACATGTTTGAGAGAATGCAGCTCCCTGTTTTAATTTGCTGTCCTCAGTACCAGCAACCTTTGAGTCTAATGAATATTTGTGGAATATCCGGCTCCTCAATGGTCAGAGCCACCGCTACAATGCTGCAAGTCAGTCTGATTGTTCTCTTGTTCATCTGGAGCTCTATGTCAAAATGCAACATTAAAGATGCTATCAAAGTAATTATGATACCTTGGAATAATTGCCATAAACAAATGACACCATAGTTGAAATAGCTGCCTCTATCTCGTGCCAGTGGCACTGTTAGTGCTGGTGTTTCTCAAAATGAAGACCACATTTCACATAAACCTCTTTGCTTGGAAGTGACTAGTCTGCCCTCAATCTCCTTGGCGTCGCTCTGTTTGTTTTCTCTTTCTCTTTACTTTAATCGTTTTGATCTTTTTATATTTATATTGCATATATTGTTTATGTATATTGCCTATATCCTTTCTGCACTATTCTTATGTTATTATTTTTATTACCTTCCCTGTACTTTGTTCTGCTACTGTACTGTACATTGCTGCTGTGACACCCGAATTTCCCCTAGGGGATCAATAAAGTGGATCTTATCTTATCTTATGAAAAGAATACTCGTTCCACCATCTGCCATTGCAAGAAACTCTGAAAGCTTTAGCTCTGTTTGTGCTGGAAGAACAGCAGCCTCTTCCTCTTTTGTGCTGTAAAGCAATCCAGCAGATTTCCAGCAAAATCCAAACTAGAGTCACACAATGTAAAATGTAGTGTAGAGGCTGGTGGTAGCTGCCAGTCTACTCTGCAATGTTCTCACTTGTTTACGATAATTATGCTAATGTATCAAAATTAATGTGGTCATTATTTATTGATAAAATGTTAAAATGCTACACATAGCACATTTAAGTGATACAGTTAATCCAAGGGCAGAACATGGTTAATCCAGGGTAATTTTAATTAATTCCAGACAATATTTAATGTAATTTCATCTGTGCATAGGAACCTGTTTATTACGCATAATGAACATTTTTGAAATGTATATTAAAGTCATATTTTGTGATTTTCCTCATAAAATAGAGTCCAGTTTTTTTGATGATGTCCATGTTTGTACAAGTAACAAATTAGGACCTACAACTAAGTGTGTGTTATATCTTAACATACAGTGTAAAGCCAAAAACAACGTCTTTTGCCTCAAGCTGGAAGAAGCAATAATTGAAACTGTATTCGTCATATTCTTCTTAGAGTATAATCCAATTTATAACATGGCAGCATGAGATCTTTTGTCTTGCTGGGCTAGAAGGTTATGCTTTCATTATCCTACATGCAAATGGTTTTCTATTGATTTTAGCGTTATGAAAATACCTTTTTTTATGCTGTGTCTGGTGTTAGAATAGCTTCACATTACAAATAACCCCAAAGCCCTTCCAGTAAAATTGGATTTTAAAGTCATCTGACCTTTGACATCACAGCTTCCATGGCTTAATCTTGCAAAACACTTCTGTCTATTCAGAGGGTTAATGTTGCCATTAGAAAGCCATTATTCACCAGTGAGACCCTGAGCTCTGCCAGTCCAGACAGAAAAAACAAATCCTCCGTCAGTATGGGAGAGCCGGAGAAGGGAATGTCATTGCTTTCTGTTAATGAGCTCCACACACACTATAACTCCACATGGGCAAACATGTCAACATGAATCAACCTTCAAGTGTTTTCTGCACATGAGATGGTGTATGCATATTTATTGGTAATGTGCAAAGTAATACAATAACCTATTACAATAACACTTTACTGGTAATCTTTATTAAACAGCTACATTAAGAAAAACAAATACCTGCTATGTTAGCCTACTTGAAGGATTCCTGTGAGTGAAATTTCATCTTAACAGGCTCTGCAACTCTGAGTTGTTCTAGCAGGTTTTGCATAGGAACTGTTATAAATACCTGCACTGTTATTTACACTGTAAATTTCATCAAGTAATATCTCTGAGACTGTGATTGATACTTATGTGTCTTGTTGCATTATAGGGAAGAGAACTATATTGCTGTTTTAAATAGTGCTGTTCCATCACATAATTGATTTGACACAAGATTGATGACTTGATGGAGAAGTACAAAATATATTGGTTGGCTGTTTTGGATTAGAACAGCCTTCCAGTATCTCAATTTATTTACTTAAAAGTAAATATTTCAACCTCAACTCATTATCATGACTAACTATTCACCGTTATTTGACACCACAATACCACACTCCAAAAGAGCATAGAATAGATTATCTCTAAAACCAATTTACATAGGACCACATACTGTAAACACAGATCATGAGTTAATACATAAATTCAAAGAACCACAAAACACAGAATATGCAATCTATCATTAAAAGTGTTAAAGTGTTGGAGGTGAAAGTGAATTTTCACATTGTAAAAAATAGAAAAAAATCTATTTATTTTCAGTCTGGGAAGTCTTAGCCATTTGTCATTCATCCATCTCTACCTCAAAATGTACTTGTAGGTCCCTTATGATGAAAAGACAAAACCTCAACCACCACCATCAACACGGTCGATGATTTGAATGTATTAGATAATGTGCATTAGATGTGTATTAGATTGTGATTAAAAACACTTAATAAAGAATTTAATGAGCATATCCTCCAACAACGTGAGCTCACTGAAGTTGTTTGTGTTTTAGAACTGAATTCAGCTGGCACTCCAAAGCTCATTTGAGGTTTTAATATGGTATTTTCTCATTAATCTGTGTAATTGCTTCACAAAAGTCTGTGTCTGACTCCATCCTCCTGCCTGAGGGTCTGGCTAATTTAGATAACATTTCACATAAATATACATTCCAAACCTTACTTATGCAAATTTACATGGCATGTGTTTAGTAAACCAGTAAACTAATATTTAGTTAGAGGAGCCTTGAGCCAGAGTTGTGATGGCCGTTTAACCTAAACTAGCCCAGTATGACTCTACCTTATTCGCATTATTGATTGATCGATAACCTTTATTTTACCAGGGAAGGACGGACAAATACATCAAGAAAAACATGTACATTCCTATGATTGATGTGCATATAAATGTGTCTACCAGCTGAAATATCAAAGTGAAACATGCAAGTAATACATATGATAAGATAAGATAAGATAAGATAAGATAAGATAAGATAAGATTAGATAAGATTACCCTTTATTGTCTCCCTTAGGAGAAATTTGTCTTGGGCATTTGAGAGAACACAGGTGACGTAGCAGCTCACAGCCTCTCCATATACACACAATTTATCCGTATACATGTACAATCAAACTACAGTTAACATTCAGTAACACACACAGATCCATATACACCAGAACATACACACCAAGAATATTGCCTGATGCCCTACACCAAGGTATTGCAAATTCCCCCAATAAAAGCCACAACGTTTCACGTTTCTGAGAATCAAAGTGAATACCTAAGTACTTGTATGTTGTTACCTGCTCAGCTCTCTCCCCGTTGATTAGAACTGGGCTGTGATCACCAACAGGGATCGAAGATAATTTCTTTAGTTTTTTTAACGTTTAACATCAGGTTGTGCCCCTCACACCACTTCACAACCTCTTCTATCTCTGACTTATACATTAAAAGTGGTTTGTTATTGTGTCATCTGTGTGCATGTGCACCTTTTCAATTATTTGCCACTTAAGAATTGTGAACTTGGTCACAATTTGTGTATCGGTGTACTGCCATTTTATATGATTTCCTCAGTGCAAAATAACCACATTACTCACACAGCCCTTGGTGGCATGTGTACATCTTTTAGTTGATAAAAACACCAGGCTTCCTAATGATTTTATTGTCTAAAGATAGCATGTTAGCTATTAAATCCACATAATTTACTCATACGGTTGTATGTAACAAAATAGAAGCAACTAGTGATATTACTTTAATCTATCCACACACTACCAAGAATGTATTTTCTTTTTTTTATCTTTTAATGGCATGTAGTAGCTGGGCAGTGATTTAATTCAACATTACAGAATACTTAATTTATCATTGCAGTATAGTCAACCTTTGTATCACCCAAGGCCGGATTCCTCATGTCTATTTCTTCCTGGCCTTTCAGTTCATTCAGTCTTATTGGACTAGTGAGAATTCATCCATGGACACCATCCACAGAACCTGCTTCTACTTTCACACACCAAGGTAGGAGAGCAAGTGCTTTTTCATCTTCATAGATCATGTAGATCATGTATGTGTTTGGATTTACATGAGATGATGATGTTGCTGTGCATGTGTGTTGATCAGTCATTGTAAAGCACTACTGAATTCACTGTGTCCTATTGCTTTCTGAGCTGTAAATAATACATTTTTTACAGTAACAATTTCATTTCTTATGCATTTCCAATTTTTGTTTATTCCATTACTATCTATTCTAATCCTTTCATGCATGGTGCCTCCTAGAGCGGACAATTAATCAACACTGCTATTGAAACACTTCCCACGACTCTTAGAAATCAGATATGTTCTATATTACAGTATCACCTATAAAACACAACCTGCTATGTCTAAAATGGCACAGAATAACTCAGCAGCGTTTGCAGGTGCGAAAAGTACTTATTCTTTTCCGAACTTTCTGCCATTTTTTGTGCTAACTACAGTTGCCTTAAGCAAAAAGACAAGGTGCATCTCTTGTTCTTGATATGTATGATGAGTGTTTTTCAGCAGCTCCACACAATTGATACAGTAATCAATTATGAATTAAATAAAATAACTCTTGGTGGTTTGCCACAATCAATAATTTGCTGCAGTGATATATTTCTTGCAGTTTACAGAAAATTAAAGTTCTAAAAAATTCTATTCTTTCACCATTCTCAGAATGGGGTTATTTTTGCAGATATTTATTTTATTTATCTAGCTATTTATTTAGTGGTTTGTTTGTTTGCTAACACTTTACATGGACTCCATTTTATAACAAATTCATAATTGCAAATGAGAAGAGCTTCATAACATGGCACTTTCAATACTGATCCAATCATTATGTCAGCCTTCATTCAATAACAAGCAGTAGGCCATACAATGTAGGATTCTTATACAACAAATTTTCATGGCTAAGCCCAAGGTACGTTTTTCAAAGAGAAACAGCAATTTCCACAAGGACTTTCTCTTTGAAATGTTCACTCCATAAATGAACACACTGTTCTACTGCTGTCATAAATTACATAAATCTTACATGAACATCTGATGAAGGATGTCATGAGGACTGGACGAGAATTTATGAATGCCATGTAGCTGTTATGAAGTTCTTCTTTGGGCATTATGAATGTGTAATAAACCAGATCAAATGTAAAGTGTTACCTTTTGGATCGCATACACTTTCAAAGGAATTCCTCTTCAAGTAAACATGAAATGAAACTGGAATATAGTGTCAGTGGACAGATGTGTGATGATACACGGCTTTATAAGAATAAAGGATCTGTGATCAATGAAAAGTGTTTTCAGAACTAAAATGACCAGGCTCAGGTCCCTGTAGGCCACCAGTATCCCTCCATCTCTCAATTCTACACGCTCCTACCATCTCTAATAAAACTATAATATCCTTAAATTGAACACATTTTACAGGGCATCCCAGCAAATACCAGTTCAAATTGAACAAAATTAGAAAGGCTGGTGGCGCCAGTTTGCTTGATAGGATTCTGTACACCAATATAGGTGTAACAGCCAGCTTGAAATGGATAAAAGAGTTGACATGGGGGGTTGAAGTAAGTGACCTTGAGTTAATACACCTACAGCACCAAGCTGAAATTGACTTTACTGAGGGACTTAAGATGTGGGAGAAAACAGGTCAATGACAATATATTGTATTGCTTTACCAAAAGCTAAATAATCCTTGTTTTCTTTACTTTATGTGATTCATAAAATATGAACAACATTATCTGAATCTTATATCTTATCTGATCTTATATCTACTAAATATATGGGGTCAAGTGAAACTGACTGATGACTGACTAGATTTTATTATTTGGTCCGTGTGATAAATAGTAAGACAAAGGTTGCCAATTGCACACTTCTGAGAGTGAACATTGGTCCTCGATTAGCCCGCTTTCCACTGAGGGCCAAACCTGGTGCTTTAACTTAGTTCCAGAGTTCCTGACCCCTTTCCACTGGGTTGGCCTAGGCCCAAACTGGGCTACTCCAGGAACACAAGCCCCACTAGTTGGCCCGTCTAAATACTCAGGGCCCAAGTTGTTAGCACTGGCGCTTATACATCGTCAAAATCAATTTCTTTTTTTCAAAAAGGGGGTGTTGCTTAGTAACGTCTATAATTGAGCGCAGCTGTAGGCCTACCTATGTTAATGAGCATTTAGCATTAGCTGTTAAATAAACAGGATAAATAATAGGAGGTAAATAATTTTGTATAATAACTTAGCGTTAACGTTATGGTAAATGGAGAAACTCATCAACAACAACATCTCGCTACGTATAAAAAAGAAATAAAAAACATAAAAACGTAAAGATTGTAATTGTATTAAATTGGATTGCCTTTTTAAACATTAGACCAGTCTGTCTGTACTATACTTTATCTATCGTCGATTTAGCGGTCACAGGGTTGAGAAGACGTTTGATTGATTCTGGATAGCCAATAGTGAGAGTATGGCAGCGAAAACAGGACTGATGTTTAAAAAGAAAAAGGAAGGAAAAGGAGCCACATGTGCATCGCTCCTTGTCTTGTGGCTCGGAGACGGCCGCTTTTACTTTGTGGTATGCTTGCCTTTCTCTGAGCCATTAATTTGTTTCTTTTTCCTTGGATTCTCAGTTGATGAAGTTTATGTAGATACCTGCGTTTTCTTTGTCTGTTCAGTCATGGTAGCTATCGCTGCTCATGGTAACTACTGAGTTCTTCTGTTTATTACAAACCAACTGCTTCTAACGTATTACATTAGCTAACTAGCTATCGAGACAATAAGACAACATTAAAACTGCTGTGTTGCGATGGGACCGTTGGATGGGACACAAGAACTCGACCATATTCCACTGATTCCCACATTACTAGGAAAAGGTATCAAAGCTAACGATAGCTAGTTGCCACATTTTGAGCTGCTAAATAGTTCAAGCACAGATAGACCCTACTTGCCAAATAGTGTCAAGCAATTCCTAAAGCGCATCAATATCAATATAAAACGAAAATGAACAGTATATTTATACTTTGTTTAGTAACTCATCACACTGACTGAATCACGACTGTCGAGTGCCTATGCATGCGTATGCGTGCAATTTAGCGTGAGTGCGTTCTTTCACCACAGAAAGGCTCGGTGCCCACACAGTGCTCACCGCTGTGGCAGGAAACCAGGAGGGAGGGAGGGTAGAGGGCATCACCCGGGAGCACCATGTCCCGACCTGATATTTTGATTCAATCAATTTATCTGTTCGGCAGGGCCAGGGCAGGCTGTGTGCAAACAGGAATTTATTTATTTATTTAAAAGAGAGAGAGAGAGAGAGAGAGAGAGAGAGAGAGAGAGAGAGAGAGAGAGAGCAGTAATTTCTCACATAGATATTATGAAATGGACAGAAATCAATGAGCTCTGACTGTATGCAATGATATGGGGAAAAAAAACACTCTTCATTTATTTTAACATTGATCAGCTGACAAATCATTTCTGGTGGGCAACAAGATGCAAAAATAATAACAGAAATTTTATTTTGGGGTAAATTGAGTGGTGTGATTAATAACTAAGTAGTGGAACTGGGGCCCAGCCTGAATGCAAATGCATGCTTCCCCAGCCAATCAATGCTCATTTTCCTTACTGGATGGTTGGTACATGCCCAGCAGTGCAAAATGATTTTCTGTCATAAATCTTCACACCGGAGTATATATCTGAACACGACATGCTTTTATACGTAGTTACACAAGTGTTCAGTGATGATAGAACTGTTAAGCGCGTATTGACAGAGGTGTCGACCAAGTCGCCCTCACTTGAGTTGCATGCAAGTCACAAGTCACAGGGTCTCAAGCGAGTTCAAATCCCAGTGAAGCAAACCATGTCAGGTGAACTCAAGTCATAAATGATGTCAAGTCAGATTTAATTCTGCTCTATTTGTATGTCAACAAGAGCAAAATCTTATAGCAGTGAAACTTTTCTGGGCTCAATATCACTTATGCAGCCAAAGTTCAAGGCAATATTTACCTCTCAGTATGATTTGATGATAAAATTTGATTTAGTGTACTGTAACCACGTGGATATATTCCTGTCTATCTCTCTCCCTTTGAAAACAATATGACAGACTGCAGATCTTTAGAGGGCTGTTTTTAAAATTCAGGTAGTCACTTTCTTTTTAATATGGACTATAATAACTACAACAACTGAGAACATGAATTCTATTCCAGAAAATTCAAGCAGATAATGTAAGGTTGAATCCATCTGAAACACAATTTGTATTCAAAGCAAATCACAGGCAGTCCAGAGGTGCGATGCAGACCACTGGCATCATCATAAACTATAATGAACAGGTTATAATAACCACTAAATTAGGGCAATTACGACTAGTCCCTTGGTAGAGTGAAGACAAAGATATATTGTACTGTCTACTTTTTTTTTGCATTCGTCTATGTTTACCATTTGACGTTCGCCAAAATTGCAGGGGGATGAATTTGCAATGATAGATTCTCTCACACATTTGATCATTATAAATCAAAAACTTTGCGAGGAAAGATGTGTAACATTTTGTTGTGCATGCACCATTTTAACATACTATAGGCCCCCCTGTCATTACGCATAACACATGATGATAGGGTCCATATTAAGGTGCCTCTTTGTGATAAGATGATAAA
>NW_027281547.1:0-97719 GCF_046629955.1 Centroberyx affinis | reverse complement strand
CTGACTTGTGGTGAGTGTAAATGTCTAAGTGTAAGTGGTGTTTCAAGACACACACACACACACACACACACACACAGAGTAATAGAACAAGCTAACAGTGTTATGCTAATGTATTCGAAGACACCAGTGTACTCATTTTTAGCCATACCTCCATTCCAGATTGCTATAGATGAATAATTAATACGCAGAATGTACAAAAATTGAGGCCCATTGCTCTTTCCATGAAATACACTGACTATGCCTGTGTGTGTGTGTGTGAGCGTGTTTGTGGGTACACTTTCCGAGTAACTCACTTATAACCAATAGAACAGCCAACTAGGACCCATTATTGATTTCACCTTTTTCGGTCGGCTTTAATCATGAAGAAGTGATGCAGATGGAGGGAAGGAAGCAGATTAAAGGCACATCTTTAAGCCTTGAAGAGAGCGAGGCATGGATTCGGCAATCGGCTGCAACTCCTTAGCGGGGGAGGCGGTGTCATATTTTGTAGATTTCACTGTTGATGCTTGAATCGGGCAGATTTGATGAAACCCATTAACGCCCCCCCCCACCACCACCACCACACCCACCCCCCCCCCCCCCCCCCGGCTCAGTCGGTAGTTTGCCAGATATTGGGATTGAAATGTCAAAAAGCTCCGAGTACATTTCAGTCCACAAGCAAACATCGAACGGGATCCGGCGCACACACACACACACACACACACATACACACACGAGAGCCATAATCACTTGAGTCGGTGAAATCTTGCAAGGTTTTTGGACATTTGAGCGCTCCCCGGGGAGCCTTAGCTTAGAGAAGCTCATCGGGCTGCAGCAGAGAGTCACTCTGTTTCTCTGCCTTCCTCCCCGTTCTCTCCCTCCCTCCGTCATTTCCTCCCACCGGAGAGAGCTGGGAGAGATTAACTACAGATCAGCTGGGAGACAGCACTGCAGAGAAAGTGACTCACTAAACAGCAACAGAGGGAGGCACGCTGCGGGTGAGGTGCGTGTGTGTGTGCGTGTGTGTGTGTGTGTGTGTGTGTGATACAGTATGTATCCCCTTAGGCTGGGGTCACACTACATGACAGAACGACTGGCGTTTGTAGATTTTTTCCAACTTGCATCATAAAGGCACACACACTTGATGACCGGTTGGATTTAGGGAACACACACTTAATGACTGGTTGGATTTGGGGAACACACACTTGACGACCAGTTGAGTTTGGGAACACACACTTGATGAGTGGTTGGATTTGGGGAACACACACTTGATGACCAGTTAGATTTAGGGAACACACACTTGATGAGCAGTTGGATTTGGGCAACATATATAATATATATATAATATACTTTTTTCAACCACACAGGTTAAAGAACGTAAAACCCAATTATTAAGAAGAATATGACAGACTAAGAGTTAGAAAAGGTCAGCTAAATGTCACTCCACATTATTATGACAATACACTCAAATGAAACAAAAAGGTACAATATCATATTGCCAACCACATTTCAGACACTTAAAGATAGCATCGGCTCTCCCAAATCGATGGCGATAACTTTACGTATTATGTGAATCTCCCTGAAATCAGATTAAATGTAATGATCATACTGGGTGCTTTGCCATTCCAACTCTGTATTTCCAACTCTGAGCAGCGATCAATTATTTGGTACACCTTGAAAACTTTCTTATTTCTTCCACGCTCCCGAACATGTTCAGAAGCAGCGCTCCGGGCTCTTCTGCAAAAAGCTACAGAACCCGAGGTGCTGATTCACTGTAGGCGTCATCATCCATTCACTCTGTTCAGCTGGAGGTACATTGCCGTTTCAGCAGGTTGCCCGCCGCTCAGCCGATACATATTTCAACAAGCGGCTCGTGCCAAATCCTGCACCGAGGTACCTCAAAAACCCATGTACACGAAACGGAGGGCGCAGGAAAAGTTAAACAAGCATCAAAAATGGATGAGAGGTTTCCGACCTTATCCAGCACCGCCCTGTATTTGGTTTCATTACAGAATGACTCGACTATTTTGCTGTAGGGCTTTAAAAAAATTGAGTTCTATTCCAAAATGAGATATCCATCATTTGACACCTACTCTTACAAAATGATTGATAGCGGAAAATCAGCTTGGGTACTTTTCTCCAGACCAGTTCCTCTATATTTTAGAGATGTTGAATGATGACCTGAGAGTAATGATTTTTAACGCTGTGGAATAAAACCCTTCAGTAGTAAAACATCAAGCGGGAAGCTAAACACTTTAATACATTTGCCAAATGCGTCTGTATCCATTTACAAAAGAAAGCTGCTTAGCATAAAACTGCTGTTAGAAAACTCTCTCCATCTGTAATGATGAAAATCTACTGTCACACATAATCAGAGATATTACATTTCGGGCTTACATAATTAATCAGCGAGTCAGTGAATAACTTATGATCCAAGTCATAAATTATATTTAGCCAAGTCATTACTGTGGGTGAAGTCAAGAGGCGGCTGCTTCTCTCACTTGAAAGTAATACGCCGGCTCGCCTCGGGATGTCTTTATTTATGAATCAAATTATCTATATATTCTCTCATAGTGTCTCCTAGTTTATGCTATCTCTAATCATCTCTGCGATTTTTATTATAAACATGCACTCAAGAGTACATCAAGTGTTCAACTCAGTGACAAAAGGTCGGAAGATATTCATTATGGAATTCATGTAGAGTGGTACATGTCTTATGATATCGAGTTTGCCCTTTATGTGAGGTCCTGTTGTTCCAGTTTGCATCCTTGTGAATGTGTTTAGCCTTGCATGCAAAAGTTTCAGAATGAAATTATGCATGAATATAAATGAAGCTTGTGCAGATACAAGCGCACAAAATACATTCATGAGTATGCAAAGTGGGATTACAGATACAGATATCACCAGTGTGCTAAATGCATGCGGAGCCGTGCGTGACCTTAAAACCTGAGTGCAAATTAGCCGCTGTTTATGACTTTAAAAAATGGAGTTATTAGTACAAAACTTCTGCAACAAGCATGCAAACCGCAATTACAGCAAAAGATCTCTTCACTGCCAACTGCAAACACGAAGCCATTAGTTTAAACCTTCTGTCATCACATTAGCTCCATGCTTATGCCATGTTATGTCACATCTCTGTAGGTGAAATATAACTGTTAGGGTAAGTTGTTAAAACGGACTAAAAATACATATGTGATCAAAAAAAAGGAAAAAAGGTGACATACTGTACAAGGACTCATAACAAAAGAGAGAATCAGAGGCCTTCCTCCGAAACAGCAGCGGCGTCTGGAGCGTCACGTTCTGTCGTTTTTTTTTTTGCCTGGCGGAGAGAGAGAGAGAGAGAGAGAGAGAGAGAGAGAGACGCGTGCGTGAAAAGGCCGCCCCGCTCTCTCTTTACATGCAAATCCGGTCCGTGTCTATGAGTGTGTTTTTATCTCGGGGGCTGCTGTTTGCTAATCAAGTGCCTTGTGAAAGCCAGGGGAGCGTGATAAGAAGCGGAGTATAATACGCCCCGCTCAGAGCCCCTCTCTCTCTGTTTGAACACACACTCATTTTACAGCCTTTTAACTTTCAATCTGCCCGTCGTTGATTTCCCATTCTTCCCACTCGTTTGTTATTCCGCGAAGCCTCTCAGCCGCTCTTTGAATATAGGCGATGTATTAACACTGGAGATAATGCATATCAGCGGCGCTCAAAGGGACAGAGACACTAAAGCGTTTTTCAGGATTGTGTTTTTTTTTTTTTTAGCGAGGATGCCGAGTGAATGTCGCTTGTTCTTTGATTACCATCAAAGAATAATGATGTACAGTCTGTGGCGAGATTTATGCCTTAAGTAAAAAAATGCATGCCCCACTTCAGAAGGCTCAAATCCCTCTGACCTGGGTGGAGAAAATATTGGCGGAGGAAAGCAAATAAGTAGAGTTTCCCCTCCTTCGACAAGTACTGTTGACATTCTAACAGCGTTGGAAGAAGTACTCAGATCGTGTACTTAAGTAAAAGTAACAATACCACAGTACAAGTACAAGTTTACAAGTAAAAGTCCTGAATTCAAATTTTTACTTTTAAGTATTAGCATCAAAATATACTTAAAGTACAAAAGTAAAAGTACTCATTATGTAGAATGGCCCATTTCAGAATAATGTATATTATATTATTGGATTCTAATTATTGATGCATTAATGTGTTCATCACTTCAGTGTTGCAGCTGGTAAAGGTGAAGCTGATTTTAATGACTTTATTTACTGCTGGGTAGTTTGTAAATTTCCCCCTGGGGAAATTTTAAGTAAAAAGTACAATATTTGCCTCTGAATTGTAGTGGAGTAGAAGTATAAAGTAGCAGAAAATGGAAATACTCAAGTAAAGTACAAGTACCCCAAAATTGTACTTAAGCACAGTACTTGAGTAAATCTACTTAGTTGCCTTTCCACCACTGCATGCCAATGATGCATGCTTATAACTTGAATACTTAGGAAAAATCAGTCACTGCACACATCCCTCTACATCAGTTTACTATTGAATATCTATCAGCACTTTGTCATTCTTCCCAGGTGTGAATGTGTGGAACTGTGTGAACGTGAAGCAGGGTTTTGGTGGTATAAAGAGCGCTCTCCCTCGATAAATAAAAGAAACCGAAATAGAATAAAAGATAAACACTCGTCGTCGAATTCGTCGTTAACGTCCCGCACCGACTGACCTCTCCCCTCTCCCTTCACACCCCCGGGGGGCCGTGCTCGGACAGGTACGGGTACGGGACGGGGGAAAAAAAACGGTTCCCCTCGTTAAGCAGAACAACACGGACAGCCTTCACCCGCTGCCTGCCGTCAGCCTGCCTCCTGTGTTTACCCTCGCTGTTAACACTGTGCTCATTATAGCCGAGACACATGCCGAGAGACCTTCTTTCTCTCTCTCTCTCTCTCTCTCTCTCTCTCTCTGTCTGTCTTTTACTTTCTTTCCTGTGTCACTCGCTCACTTATTCACGCGTTCTAACAAGATCCTGGGCGGGCGGGCGGGGGGGGAAGGGGAAGGCCTTTGTGACAGTTTGTCACAAAGTGTCAGCCCCGTCGAGGGAAACAACATCACCTCTGCTAATGTGGCCTTGTCTGACACAGCCCCCCCCCCCCCCCCCCTTCGAGGTTGAAAAAAAAAAAAAATATCTGCCACTTGCGAACGGGTTTGCGGGGTGCAGTCGCCGCACGGCATGCACGCTGCAGAAAACCCGAGGCGAGCTAAAGTGAAAAGAGGAGAGAATACGCTGCCTCTGTGTGTGTGTGTGTGCGTGTGTGGGAGGATGTGTGTGGGAGGGTGTGTGTGTGTGGGTGTGTTTGGGGACTTGGCACAAGCGATTGCTGCAGCTTCTGGGGTTTCGGTGGCTCGGGTGCTAATTGCAGTGTGACCGGTGGGAATAACGTTTCCGTGCCTCTCACAAAGCGGCTCGGAGGAAAGAGGAACGACTCGCACCCGGTCGATCCCTGCTGACGCGAGGAGGGCCGAGAGAGACGTTAGATGTTACACGGCATATCTGCAACTGTCTATTTTTTTTTATTTTTTTTTTATCATACTTTATGATACCGATCCCTGAGTTCTTTTTGTTGCCGTTCCCTCCTCCACAGAGCCTCGGGTCATACAGCTGGGTCGACCGCACAGCAATAGCTGATATAGGGATTCAGTGTTTTGCTGAAGGACACTTCTGCATGGAAGACACTCGAGGACAGAACAGTACTTGGAAGAAAAAAAAAAATCACACAAAACACCAAACCCCCTGCTTTAAAAGTGACTATTCGACACATTCCTCTTCATTTCTCCCTGAAAGGAATACATTGACCTTTCAAGCAAATACGCTCTTTCATGAACTCACCATTGTGAGATGAGGAGACTGGTGGCAGTTTCACTTCTGTGGAGGGTGATGCAAAAGTAGCAGCGGTACCAGCGGTGGCATAGTTAACACACACAGGTGAAGCTGCTACCAGTCTTTCGGTCACATAATGGTAGGGCCGATCGGTTGCGGCTTTTCTAAAAAGCGGTGCTGTATCGTTGCCAATCGATCATTTCAAGCCAGCAGCCTATTTTCTTACACCTTCAAGACAGCTCAACTGGATAACCTCAGTTGGCTGCAGGTACCACCAGGCACTCAGCTCGTCTGTTCACGGCATTAAACAAGATCACCGAGAAGCAAAAAAAACGAGGTCCTCGGTTTATCCTTCCGCCGGCGTAAATCGAAGCGCGGAAAAAAACATCTTTCTAGGAAAAACGCCGCCCTGTCATAACATCTGTTGATGCGATTTGAAGAGGGGGGGAGAGAGAGAGAGAGAGAGAGAGAGAGCATTGTTACTTGTTACAGCATCAGAGAGGCCACTAGACATCGAGGATCAATAAAAAGCATTATGGCATTTCGCTCCAAAAAAAATGTTGAGCGAAAATGCCTGGAACCAAAACAAGAAATGTGGGCTTTCTTTCTCTGACTCCAGTGTAAAAAAGAGAAAAAATAAGAGAGAGGGATCGCAACGGTAGCCGATTCCCTCCCGGCTTACGGTAATTCTAAGCAACGCACTTTTTTTTTTTTTTTATGATGACATTTAGCGTGACATTTATCCACATCAATCTCTTAACTTGATTTATTTCGCTAAAATAGCAGGTCACATTACTAATTTCGCCCTGAATGATGCCGGTAATAAAAACCCTACTGCCTGTTCAAGGGGGCTGCCAATAAATTCAGCGCTCTCACCCACACAGCTCTGGGGCCAGTCTTTCTGTTTGATTAAACTTTGCTCCCCAGTGGTATGAAATATCCAACGGCACTTAGATTTACAGCCTGCTCTGTTAAATTATTGACACCTCGCTGCCTTCGCTATCAGTTTCTTGACTAATCCCCCCGTTGTTACCTCACTTTATTTAAGTTGCTGACTTCCATTTGACTTTCAGTGATAAACTACGGCGGAGTGATTCATCGGCGGCTCTGCGGACATGTTTGCGTTTGCGCTCGCCGGCGTCTGATAGGCCCCCCCCCCCCCCCCGCGCGCGCGTCTATAAATAATTGTGTGTGTTCAACATGAAACAAACAGCTGTTGTCTTTGAAGCGGCAGATAAGGAGCGCTGACTCGGCGATAGATCCGCGCGAGGCGGCCTGTACAAATAGCGTACAGGGAAAAAGGGGGAGAGAGAGACGAGGAGAGAGAGACAGAGAGACAGAGAGAGAGGGGAGATGGAGACGAAGAGGGGAAAGAGAAAGGAAAGGAGAGAGAGAGAAAACAAGAAAGAGAGAGGGATGGAGGATGTGTAAGCTCTGTCTGTGTGTGGTGGGCAGGTTAATTTTTCATGCGGCGGTTTGCAGGGCCCGGGCCCAGGCAGGCAATCCTATAGCCGGCCACGGCTTTCCCGGGAGAGAGCTTGTTGCTCGGAGCCCCCAGGCGGGTTTCTTGTTGAGTCTGCCTGTAAATTGCCACCAAGCTAGTGAATTACTCCATGATGTGTCACAGAGGCGGCCGAAAGCCCTATAGGCATAAAGCCCCGGACTTATGTTTTCCCTCACAGTAATTCCTCAGTGACAGCTAGGGCGAGCAAATTGAGATGTCTCAGTTCTAATCCAACTCCGGCTCCATATTCAAAACAGCTGGTCTCGCAATTGCAGCCAGAGTTTCTCTGATGGATTAAACGCATAACTGTGCCGCTTCTGAGTTCACAAATAACGGCATGTCGTGTTTTTTGTGGTACTTGACACTTTATAGATCGCCAAAGGGCAAACTGGTCCTTGTGTCAGCACCCATGGAGCTGGTAGGGATCCAATATCTCAGTGATGGACACTTCTCCAGGTCAGACTCTGGGACCTTCCACTTACAGGACGGTCTCTCTGACCACTAGGCAAGTAAATCACCAAAAATACACATCATAAAGTAACATTACCTGCCGTAAAAGTTGATTTACAGCACCTGTGACTAATACTAATAACCTACTACTAATAAACAGGGCAAACACTAGGCTACGCTAGGAAAGTCCCACCAAAGTCAACAAGTTACAGGACTCTTAAACCTTCATACAACAGAGCGATGGATTGCACCAGTGATTCTCAACTTTTTTCATATCAAGGACCCCTAATTTAGTCCACATTAGGGCCATGGATTTGATGAGATTTTGGTCTCAGACCCAAATCTGAGAATCGGAAAGAGTCGGAATGATTTTGTCCAGAATTCCATGACTGTCTGTATTGTAGGTAGAGAGATAACAGAGAAGCTATGATCAAAACAGTCATTCTTCTACATTCTCTCATTGTGTTAACGAATGAGAGAATGTATGAAATAACGCTGAAGTTTAACAATTGATCAATTTGCTGGGGACCCCCTGGAACCCCCTCAAGGACCCCTGGTGGTCCCCCAGACCCCACATTGAGAACCACTGGATTACACAAATGGGAACCTCATGCATTCAGTGTACACCGACTGTTAGAAAATCATGTTGCGAAGCCAATCCAATTTATTTTCTTCATAACCAACGTCGGGAACTGGGTGTCTTACAGCTGTCTAGCGTTGCACTATGAAATCTATTGATTTCTGCGGGGCCATATTCTTCAGAAGCGAAACGGCGTGTACTTGAGGGGAGATATATATATTTTTTTTTTTTTCTTTTTTTTTTATCGCTCCCTTCTGATCCCTCACCTTTCAATCCCGTGCCATCCAAAAACACTCAGAAGCACTATCTCTCGACGTCCTTATCGCGGCGACAGGGGAAAGAAAAACAATTCCCGCCGCTTAAACGTCGTGAAATATAACAAAAAAAAAAAAAAAAAGCGCGACAGGCTCCCCCTCCCCCCCCCCTCCGCTCGCGGCGCCGGCCGGGGCTAAGCGTTTCAAAGAGACGACGGGTATGAATGACTGGGATGTGGGAGCTCAGAGTCTGTAGCGATGGATTAAGCTCACAGCAAATAGTAGCATGGAAGAAACAGAGGTAATCTCTTCCCTCTCCTCCACGGCCCTCTCACCATACCTGTCCCCCCCCCTCTCTCTCTCTCTGTCTTTTTTTTTTTTTTTCTTTTTTAATCTCCTTACTGAATTAGTTCTTCCAAAGCCGCTCAAACAGAGAGGGGTGTTATGCACAGCGGTTGGAGAGGTTAGGGCGACGGCGAACGCGATACCGATTTACGTTCTCCGAAGGTCCATTTGCCCGGAGATTGATGCGCTACTTATCTGCTTTATTGTTCTCTCAAGCCACATGCGGGTCGAGAGCGGTTATGATTGGCCGTCATCCTCAAAATCTGTGTGAAAAATCGCACGAGGGCATTGGAGGAACTTCCCCGGCCGTAATTAAGCTGATTTCCTACCGCAGCTGAATTTGGCCATAAACTGCTTTGGTAATTCAATCTTCCACAACATACACATTCATTTCAACATGGTTATAGACCTTGAATCGTATAGCCAGGTGTAAAAACATGAAGTGATTAACTATACCACTGTGATTTTTTGGGGTATAGATTACAATATGTCACCTGACACAGAAATGCATCACACAAACCTCATCGCATTCTCTCACATTGTGTAGTTTCTGGTTGAATCATCCCCATCATTTACCCTGAAGTGTGCGAGATTTGCATAAAACTAGTTTCTTTTTCCCGTTTTGATGCGTTCGTTTGCAGTTGCGCTGAAGAATCCGGCCACAACAGAAAAACCCCCGCACCCGAAACACAGTGCTGGCTTTCTAAATATTTCAGTCTGGGCCTCGCCGCTTCGGTCTTACGGTTTCCCCGTATCGTAAAAGTCACATTGTAAGTGAGTGGATTCAAAGCAATATTTCGCATTGATTGAATATTTTTTTTTTTTTTTTTTCTTCTCCCCTCCGTATGAGATCATTATCAGTAAGCCATCACCGGTGTTAAAGCTTTTTCCTCCCCTGACTCTCGTTAATGAAAATTGCAAACAGTCAAAATTGCTTTAGAAAAAACAACAAAAAAAGTGACCTTGCGGAAACACAGTGGAAATTACGCAGAAGTTCATTGCTGTGGCTTATAAAAGTGTAAACAGTTTGATTTTATTGGGTTTTCATAATGAAACCAAGAGAGCTACTGGGGGAAGTGGACTTCTATATGGGTATGCGTGCTAAAAAAAAGTGAAACTATTGTACCAAAGTCACATATTCTTGTGTGTAAATTTGTTCCGAGTGGATAATGCAGTTCATAGGTGTCTTCTCTCATTAGCCAATAGGATGGGTTGTTGCTGCTGGCTCAGCATCCTAAGGCATAGTATGTGTCTGCATCATACTGGGTGTGAATCCACCTCATTACCTTTTATTGTACAGTATGCCATCCTTTCTCACTGTCATCTCAGCATCCTATTTGGTGGATGCTTTTATCCAAAGTGCCATAAGACTGCATATGTTTTTAGCATGGGTGGCCCTGTAGTGGAAATGGACCCCCTAATGCTACATGCACTCTGCTCTACCCATCCAGAGTGCTACAAAGGACCACACAGCAAGGCACTGCGCTGTATACTGTACAGATAAAGTTGAAATAATCTGCCAATAGGAATGAAACATGTCATGAAAGACGGCAGGTTTACAGCTCTGCCACAGGTTTTCCTTTATTCGAGCTCGGAGGGAGAGAGCAAGTTTCCAGTTAAGCAAAGCATTATGCAAATACCAGCCAGACATTTACAAAGGAGGCACGGTTTCCCTGACTCCTCTACCTTGTCATTTCATAAAAGCTCTCCTAACAGTAAACATTACCAGGAATAAAGTACTTTCAGTTACAATCACACATATTCTAGTCTAGGGTAGCGGTTCCCAGACTTTTTGCATGTCGAGGACCCACAAACATATGACTGACAGACCCCCGTTTGATTACATTTTGTCCCAAGAACCCCCCCCGTCCGAGAAGACTTACGTCAGTAGATGTGATTTAGAAAAGAATTGCGTAACTGTCTATTGTGTGGGTGGAGTGATAGCAGAAACAGAACGAAACCTATAATCAGAATAGTTGTTGTACAATCAGTCATTAGTCAGTATACAGTCATCTCTATGACTGGTGATTGAAATTACAGAGAAATGACACTATTCCTCTTTTTTGCTGGGGACCCCCTGAAACCCACAGAAGGACCCCCCTGGGGGGTGCTTAAACCCAGCGGGGCACCCACTGGGTTTAAGCCCTGCCAAGTTTCAGGAATCCAAAGTATTGCACACAAAAAAAAGCTATATTTAGAATACACTCATGGAATTTAAAAGTTTCAATCTGAAAATGAGACTATGAATGAGCACCGACGCACAGCACAGTGCATTACGGCTCGCCGGTGACTGATCTGAGAGCGGAGAGAGAGCGATGACGGCCAACGCCAGCGTGGTCAGAACGGAGAAGCTGTCAGAGCCCTTGACAGATGAGTGCGCGCACCAGCATTTCTAACGGTGACAGCGACAACAGTCAGCGGGGGGAACGCGTGATGTGGCATCGGCGCTGGCAGACAGACAGACTAAAATAGTGCCGCTGTGACAAAGTGAGAGAGAATGAGTTCTTTTCTTTTTTCTTTTTTTTTCTTTTTCTTTTTTTTTTTTTTTACACCAGCTTCCTTCCTATGGTAAATTGCAGGCCAGGGGTGGCGGAAATACGTCAGTTATGTGGGTTCTCAGAAGCTTTTACTGTGTCTCTTAATTTCGGATGAAGGGAATAAGAGAGGGGGAAGAGGAGATTTTAATCACTCCTGTCGCTTTAAGGACACTTATCAAAGCCTTATTATGCGAATAGAAAATACCACGAGCCGCTGAGCGACTGAGCAACCAAGGGACGGATTGGAGTGGATTTATAGGAAACTTCACATTATCTAAACTGGAATAGACCGCTTTCGAGCCCGATGGAGTTTGATTACACAGTGGATGGCTGTCTTGTTCGGACGGATCGGATCATTTAGGAAATATTGCGCATAAGTAGCCGCCAGACTTGGGATCCCTGCCCCTGACGCGCATAGAGGAATACGGCTTAAAACTTGTCAATGCCTATAGGATTATTCACCCGTTTACCAGCCGCAATCGATACGTACTGGTCCACCGGGGTGTGCGTGCTTTTTTCCCGGACGGATATTTCTCCCGAGCTCTTTATTTGACAGCCCTGGATCATGGATTGGGGTGGTGGAAAACAACAACGGGCAGCGACATGATTTCTCTGCGCTGTCTGCGGTATGCAGCGAGGTTAGGCTTTAACGTCGGCTGTTATTATTCCGATGCAACAAAAGTTCCGAAGCGAGTGTAATGCGTGGATTTCCACTGTTTCGCCGTTTTTGCACCTGCTTTCACGGAGAACGCGTCGACATATAGTGCAGATTCGTGACAAAATAACGCGTGGAATCCGCGTCGCTTTGCTTTCTCTCTCTAGATATATATTTATATATATATCGCCTGCATGGGATACTTGAACATTCGCTTATTGGGGAGGCTTATACTCAAGGTCATTGAGTGGTATTAGCCTATATTTGCGTTGTTATTTACACACACACACATACACACACATACACACCCCTATCTTCTCGTTATAGCGCAGGCTACAATTCTCAGTCCAGTGTGTATTTGTTATTACAGGGTGCAGCGACCATTTAGGCGAGCATACACTGTGGAGTGATACACACACACACACACACACACACACACACACACACACATCTTTCCTGACAACCCTTTTATAACAACATGGATGGGAAATTGAAGCAGGGTCGGAGATGCCGGTCCAAGCGGGAGAGGGTGCGGAGGTTGCGGGAGGCAGGGAGCAGAGACGCCCGCAGCCCCGACCCCAACTCCTCCTGCTCCGACAGGGAGGGACACAGTCCGGGGAGGGACGCCGCCTCCCTGCCCGGCAAAAAGGCTCCGCACCCCGCAGCTGCCGCCAGAGCTCCGCGTCCCCCCCGGAGGAAGAGACGCGAGTCCAGCTCTCAGGAGGAGGATATCATTGATGGATTTGCTATCGCCAGCTTCATCAGCCTGGACCGTCTGGAGGTAAGGAGGATCATTACCTATGTACTGTATGTATGCATATGGACGCTGTCGGCTTCATCAGTGGTGTGGTTCTCAAAGTGGGGGTCCTTGATGCCCCCCCCCCCACCCCTCCAGCAACACGAGGACTAGTTTCATTTAATTCACTAGAGATGCTCCCAAATTAGACAATGGATGACTATTCTAATCATATGTTTAACTCTCAACACTGTGTAGACCAGTGGTTGTCAAACTGAGCTTCAGGGGGCCTTAGGTGTAAGGATGAGTAGTCTAATCATAAGTGTCACTCTCACCGCTATTATCCCCCCAGGTACAGCGCAGACAGCTACACTATTCAATACTAAATCAACAAAAACAAAAATGTTCCCATATGGGGTTAACTGGGACAAAACCCTATCAATTGGGGCCCCATGTGTGTCTATTCAGGGTCCTTGACATGAACATGTTTGAGAACCACTGCCGCACGCGACTCTGTTTGCATAATGTCATAAGTTCAAGGCTTGGTTAATGAGATGTGATTCACTGGCAGCATATGGTTTGTCAAGGAAAATAAACAGGTGCTGCTCTGCTGGGCTGTTTGCTCTGGTGTTCGGTGTGGCCCTGGCTTGGGCTTCTCTATTCTTATGCGCTACCAGTTGTCAGTGCACTCCTGACATCTTGCTCTTTGATAACCTGTCTATTGCACCAGTCAGCTGTAACAGGCTACATCACAGGCAGATAACTCTATTTATATCATCAGTGTCTGGCGTGTGTGATGTTTGAGGAATGATTTCAGGAAGAAAGGAGGTTCTCTTGTGACATCCTCTCGTTTCTTTTATCTCATTATGTTCCAAATGATAAATAAAACATTGTTCCCTCTGGGATACGAGACTGACTGACAAGGCAGGCAGTTTTTTTTCCCCCAATGCTTATACTGGGGATAGTAGTCCTCATTATTGTCGTTGCAATATGAATCAGTAGCTTTAATAAACCTAGCTAAGGCCATAATACATATCCTCTGAGGTCAATGTGTTCCAACATGATGACACCATTGAACAGTCAAACCAGGAGCCACTTCATTTCACTGACAGCCTCCCATGTAGGCTTAGCTAAGGCACTAATCAGCCCTGATTGACACTTGCCTCCTACATAGTGGGTAGTCAGTATAATAACATGGTAGAATGCACATTTGTGGCATACTAATAGCGTGACACATCTTGTCCAGTGGCTCGCCTGGATACAAAGGGTGAACGGAGGATTCACTCACTTGGAGCTAGTCATCAATTTGCCACCTCCCATCTGTTAACAAGTTTAACCTGTCCGGGTCATCAGTAATTATATTGCTATTCCATTTAGCCCGGCCCTTCATGGTACTTAGAGTGGGTGTGAAAGCAGATAGGGTTGAAAAGAGGGGGGAAGTGTATGTGTGTGTGTGTGTGTATATGTGTATGAGGATAAAGGATACTACAAATTTCACAGCAAAAATGATTATCATACAGCTACTAATATTACACCTCATAAAATCCTATAGTGATGCCATAGCAAATTTTGAAAATACCATAAAAGCAGGATAAAACCTCTATAAAATCCCTATTGAGTCCCACAGATACACTATCAGTCCCTATAGGAATACTATTGCGATGTTCATTAAGCTTGTAATTGCTTGTGTTTGTGGTCAAATGTGTGCGTGTGTGTGTGTGTGTGAGCGCCCATGTATGGCTTGGCATGAGTGTAGTGCACTGTGATCTTATATGTGTGAGTATGGCTGCCCTTGGCGCTGTGCGGCTGCCACTGTATATCCTGACAGCTGCTGACTGTGAAAGACTTTGAGGATGTCACAGCAGCAAAGTGCTTTCCACCGGCATCATCTGCCAGCATGGCGGTGTCTCCGCTGCTGTCAACACGACGTCCCGAGTTATGCCCCACTGACATCTAGAAATACTCTCCAGTGTATTTTCCTTTGTAAATAAAATGTTACCCCCTTAAAAGTAGCGCTGCACTCCCTTTGTGGCAATTTTGGCACGTTCCTATTTTAATTTTACACGTTCTTCTCCCCGTTTTCTCGCTGCGGCGCCGCTGAACGGATACAGGGGAAACACTGTACTCTACCTGGTAGCTTATGTTTCGAGGCCAAGCAAATGAGGCATGATACAGCTCGGTGTGAGATGATACTCACATGGCAGCTACTTGTTGGTAATTGGTCTGATTTGCATGCAAATGGACTGCGGTTATTAAATGATGTTGGTGGATCTGGTACAATTACGTGAAGGGCTGAGCGCGGTTCGGTGTTTTCGCCCCCTTGATTTCCCTGCATGTGGCAACGATAACAAGCACAACACTTTCACTTTTGTGTCATACTGTAAGTAACAACATGGAAGAGTCAGTATCATTTCACTCTAATCACATTCGGTTAATAAGCTGCGTCGGTTTGGCCGTTTCACCGCTCTGTAACATCGGTGCTTTTACATAGGATTTTTCAGCCGGTGAGTGAATTACAGTACTTGAAAATACTATTTGCATCGGTCATTACGCTTTCACCTAACAGTGTGTGCTTGAGTGGAGCTCATCACCTATGGTGCCGGCGCTAATTGCTTATCAATTATCCAGAGGACACAGCAGCATTTAGCCAGAGAATAGTACTGACCTATCGCGTCGTGCTCTGATAGGCCCGCAGTGGCGTCGGTGGAGGGAGTGTGTGGCCCTCTTGACCTCTCCAGAGTGACTGATGGCCAACGCGGCTGTGTTTATGATGGGCTGTACAGCGGGGCTACTGTCTCATTAGCACTCCTCCGACATCAATATCCCGTCCTCCCGGGGTTCAACGAGCCCGCATGGTCAACATGCCCCTGCTTACTCTGTCTCTTTCTTTTAATCTGCATTTAAGTCCTTTGCTGCTCT
This sequence comes from Centroberyx affinis, assembly GCF_046629955.1. NCBI lineage: Eukaryota > Metazoa > Chordata > Actinopteri > Beryciformes > Berycidae > Centroberyx > Centroberyx affinis. The sequence goes on along the minus strand of NW_027281547.1, from coordinate 81,915 downwards.
CTAAAGCACAGTAGTAATCTGTGACATTTTTGTGTAAATTTGTGTAAATTGTGTAAAATTCTCTTTTGCCAATTGATAAAACACAATAGGGATTGTACCTACAGCCAGTTCATGAAAGCGTTTCCATTTGCTGTTCTAAACACCTGGTGTCTGGTAGGTTTTTCCTGGGAAAACTCCTCTGGTGCTGAAGCAATGTGTTTTACTCAGAAATAGTTTTCGAGGAAGGAAGAGTCTTAAATCATTCTCACTCCCACCTAGGTTCTCTCAGGGGGATTCAAACCGGAGGCCCTAGTGTCACCTCTGGGTTACCGTCACCCTCATTTGACTGTCCTGCCTGAGAGTCTGTAACTTCTGTTTGTTCATGTGAGCCCGAGGCGATGGGCTTCTCTCAGTCGGAGCACTTTGACTCCAAACGCACTCGGTCGGCGTTGTTGATATTCCAGCTTTGCATTGATAGGATCACGCTCCCCTGATGAAGGCTTAGGCAGTACGGCGGTCTCGCCTGCTCCCGTAACCTATTTCATTACAGCCGAAAGCAATTTGCGGCAGCGGCCGCATTTGATTACGGCGTGTTTATTTGCTTTGAATCCCCCCGTTTCTCGTAGGAAAGCCGCTTACTTACCTGTGCAAATCGACCGTACAAACACAGCCGTCCCGCTTTGTCACGGCCACCTTATTGTGATTAGAAGAATTTTAGGGATGAGTCAGCGATGACTCGAGGAATGTCAGCACTCTCGGTGTTGTCGGTGGTCGCGAGGAGAAAGGGAGAACCTTGTAAGTCCAGTTTCCATTTGTTTTTTTCTTGGATCGAAGGATTACACAATCCCCTATGGGTTGAGAAGCTGTTTTGTCCTTTTGGCTCGTGTAACCCCTTGAAAACTCATGGTGCAATTAAAAAAAAAATGCAGGCCCATCATTCTAATAATGAGGCTATTATTCCTTTTTTTTTTGTTGAAAAGTTGCCTTCACTGAGATTTTTCACCTGACAGCAGCACTATAAAACAATTACTCATCGCAGCCTAACCCCTCCAGAAGTCTCCCTGTGGGTATCAAACGAGTGAGCTGATAATAAAATGACACAATTATCCATCTGTCACAGCAGTAATAAGATGTTTGATTTGCTCCCTTTGCTCTGTGAGTGACGTCGGAGTGGCAAATCCCCTCTCGCTAATCCGCAATCCTTCTGTTCATCTGCTTTAACATGAATTTACAGATTTGTTTGGGTTTTTCGTTCCGCAGCACGAGTTCCTAAATGCACCCTAATGGGGATTTAGGTTTAGTTGATTTAGTGATATTGCCCAATGTCAAGGGCGTGGAGCCGATGGACCGTGCGGTTTCGGCCAAAATGAGTTTCATGAATAGAAGCTGTTGATGAGATCTACATCTAACTTTTTGTTATCCTTTATTTACCCAGGGAAGACTTACTAAGCACAAAGGGTTCTCTCCCTTGCAACTTGTTTTCCTCCACCCATATTTTACATGATTCTCAAAATTTTACCCAGTGCCAAGATGCAGTACATAAATCCTGGCATAAGGCCTCGAGCTGAAGATCGGTCAGAAAGATTTCTAGTTTTTGCCTTGTTTCTTCTTGCAGCCCTCTGGATCAAGTCACATTCATGACTTGCTGTCCTGAAACAGACAGCATTGTTAGCACTCAGATGGCACCCTGTGTTCCCTATTAGTAGCTAACACCAGTACAGCTAACACTCAGGACTGGTGTTCTGTCAAATGAAGACATTTGGAGTCAGAACCGCTTTATTCACCAAGTGTAATAAATGAGCAGGAGTCCATCCTGGTAGCACTGATTTAGAGATTCATCAGCACTTTCTGAGTTCCGATTACATGAGTTTTAGGCTGATTGTAGCCACAAAAATGGTCTTGTAGTCTGTGAGGTTGAAGAACTTTCATCTCTTGCCTCTTGATCCACTTGGGAACATCAGGATTATTTACATTTATGTATTTTATGACTCAAATCTTGACGTCTTCCCGTAGCTGTGAGCTGCTCAGCAACTCAAATCTGAGCTGAGGCTGCAGAAGGAAAAAAAATACAGCGGCAAGTTGTTCCGCCTCCATGTGTATTTTGTTGCTCTGCAGCAGTGCGAGATTTCGTGCTCTCTTCAGATTGTGGGGTTTTGCGTGGCGTGAAAAGCTGGGTAGTGTGAAAAAAGCCCCATCTTTTCCTTGTCGTCAAGTGTGGGAGCCTCTGCGATGCGAGAAGAAAACAGCCGGTCATTAAGTGTGTGACGCTCACTCTCTTCACAGTGTGTCCCCGGCCTTCCGGAACAACGCAGTGCAAAATGATACAGTCGAAGCTAACGCTGCGGCGGCTGTTGCTGTATGAAGACGTCCCGGCTCCATGGCGAGGCGGCGCATTTGTTGCAGGGGTTGCAGGGATCTTGCTCCATGTTTTCCCCTGCCTGGCGGTGATAGCGCTGTGCATCATATGCCAGCGCTGACAAACAACTCCGGCTTTAATTAACAAGGCAGCCCCCCCGAGGCTCCGCTGCTCATTGGCTGACGCGTCCCGTGGAGAGAGGTTCCTTAATGCCGATGGGACGTCCCCCCCGGCCCCGGCTCTGGCTCTCTCTCGAACTGTCACACACTGTGGAGCCGATACATGCGCGGTCACGAGCTCTCACACACACACACACACACAGAGACACACACACAAACACAGGATTGAACCCCCACAGTGCACCTGTCCAAACCATCGACCAATGACCTAAATATATCCACCCAAGGAAGGCTCTGTTACCATCTGAGTGGAAGTGTGTCGATGTGTATCTGGGGGGGGATGGGAATTGCTTCCTCAGCCTCCGGTACAATATTATCACAATACTTGAGCAGCAGTACAATTTGACTTGCATTTTAGGCATTTAGCTGACTTCAAATGAGTGCAGTGGGAGAATCAGCTGAAATCCATTAACCATTAAGACAGAATGGAAGGATCAAAGCCATAGCAGCTCAGACAATAGATGTAAGAAATATATGTCCCTTAGATATTCACGCGCAGTGCTTAATTTGTAAATGATGAGGTCCCGGAACACCAAGTGGTCGGTGTTCCCGCGAGTCGGTCCAGAGGGAAACATATCAAGACAACGAGCGCATTGGAGGCACGGTGGTGCTCAGTGCAGCCATATAGCTTACTGTAGACCAACAGCCTAAATATTACTAAATGACTATATGACCTTAGAGCTCCGACTACTGGGGACCTATAACAATATTTGATTATTGCATAGGCTACATAATGCTCATTTTGTCCAAAACAATGGGTTTTTATAAACCTGCCCTTCAAGAAGTGGACTAAAGATATAACTGCGCTGAGCACAACATAAAAATGCCCACACTTGGCTGTGAGATATCCTAATCATACATAAACACATCAAGGAAACTGCAATGGCTTCAACCATCTACCAGACAAATTCTGGCTCGAGTAGTTACACATTAATATTCAACACAAATACTTTTATAGGGTATCTATTTTGAACGTAGGAAACAATGTCAGCGAATAATGAAATGACAGCAATAAAACGTGTCATGGTCATGCCATGCAGCTAGAAGTAGACCTAAATGTGGTCCAAATCTGGATCACGCTGGTTTTTAAATGCCCACATTGATGTGGGGCTTACAGACCTTCACTCAACCAATTATATTACCAATTATTTCTGGACACTCAACATAACATGCGCAATTGCCCACATATTTAACTGTGGGACTGACAGGTCCGCACTCGAATAATTTCTGTTTTCATCTATGCAAATATGAATTTAGATGTTATTGTCCCAGCAGAGAACTTTAACACGTTAACAAAAAAAACAAAACATGCATACCTTGTCTAATTTTCCAAAAATAGTCCACACAGCGGACATATGGACAGCAAATTCAACTGTCTTTTAGCCACGGCGCTGTCTGAAGTTTACCATAACACACTCTGCAGAGCAGCTCACTCATGTGACGTGATTACTATGCGCTAGTTGCTACTATCTAATAGGGTAATCACCTGTCTTCATATGGAAATGAGACAGGTTTTTGGAAGGGAGGGGAAAGGAAGTGTCAACTATTGGGATTATAAAAAAAAAAAAACTTTCATGCCACCAGAGGTGCCGGGTCCACACAAATAAGTACCGGAATGCAGGTAGTCCAAAACCGCGAGCACTGTTCACACATAACTTGAATATATCATGCTAGGTAGAATAATAAGAACCAGTAATAGGAACCAGCAGTAAGGAGTGCAAGGGTTAAACCCATAGAATGCAGATGCTTTTCTTAATTTCCGAGGTTTTCACCCAGCAGCACTGCTATGTGTTTTATAAGGGCATTCTGGTCCTGAATAGTCCTTTTTGAGCAGCTGTCAGTTGTCTGTTTTCAGGTGTCACTCCACAGCCTGACAGTATGAACCCACCATCAGCTGCAAAACCTCAGAATCACAGCCTCTTTGTTTCCAGGTGCAGTGGATTCACAAAGAATCGCTGCAACGAGCGCGACATGGCTGACACATACTAAGTGACACAGAAAAGCACGTGGGCAGCTATATAATCCATTTCCTGGTTGTCTTTCCTCGCTGTCCTCCGTCTTCCTGTCTCAATGTTTTCACTGCGGTGAACGACAGGATGTAATTACGCCGTGATTAAGATGCTGTCTCCGAGCCCGAGATGGATTGGGAAGCTGCCCCCGTTCCAAAGTTTCCCGGTGATTCTCCACTGCCGCGTTGTGGCCCCCCTTATGCCTCTCATAACCAGTCTCTGGCTCCTAGACCGCTTGATGAACGAGCGTTATTAAATGTTAACAAAGGACATTTCATTTTAGCAGCTCGAGAAAAAGAAATTATTTGGAGATAACTTCATAATAAACGTATTTGTCATTCAGCCGAAGTATTTTCCAGCCCTGTGATTTTGCTTCTATATAATGCCGCACTTGGCCGTGGAAGCTAGGAGTGAAAGACTAGCAAACGAGTGCTGTGAAGGATTTACAATAAAAATAATGAAACCTAAGTAGAGAGGGAACTCTTAAGTGGCTCATTAAGTAATGGCTGTTTTCCTTTTCAGCTGTAGCCTTCGCTGACAGAGAGCAAAGAGAGAGCTCTGAAAAGCTGGCTGGCTGGCTCTCGCCCTCACATCATCTCTCGAGCCGAATCCCTTTTCAACGTTTTGTTTGCGCGCGAGGGCAGGAGTCATTTTTTCCGGCTCCTCGGACTCGCTCGGCACAAAGGTCTGCCGGCTGGTCTTGCCAAGTCAAGTGTTTGTAAAACTCACCCGCGAATCATTTCTGCAACACTCTCCGGCAGCCCAAGGTGAGCGCTTCAGGATAGAGTGGTGGCACATGCTACTTAACACAAAAAGCCCTAGTAACTGACGTACTGCTTTCATGTAGAGAATCATACTTCTATATACTACAGGCTATCTAGACGTTTAATCAAGTCAAACTTCTGAATTTTTAAGGCCTTTTCAATGTTTGCAATGCCAGCTAGAATAAGATATGAAAACATTTAAAAGGAAAAACAGCAGGCCAAGAAAACCCAACATTTTCTTTACCCCTCCAAGACTTAAAACGCTCTATTTTGCTGCATCCTTGACTTCTCGAGTTAGGATCTAATTGAAAAACACTCCGCTCTCCGGGACCTGCAGACACCCTGATACGAATGTCACACCGGGGGGGGGGGGGGGGGGGATGGCACAACGCGGTTTAACGCTGGCACAGATCTGAAGCCGTTAAATCGCTGCGCAGATCACAGATCCGGCCTCCGCCCTCCTTCCTCGAAAAATCCCGGCCGCGCTTTCAAAGGCATGACTCACGCCGTCGTGACATTGCGTGGAGGCTCGGTGCATGTTTTCTTAATAAACCGCTCTTGGTGTGAAAGCAATTAGCGTTAACAGTTGTCGACATGCTCTTCTGCTAGCGACACTCGCTACCAACACCGGCTCTGAGGGGAATAGTCTTTATAGGCCAAGTGATGCTGACAATAATTACTCGGCACTCGACTCCCCGCTCTGAAATACGATATGGAAATATGGTAGTCTGCCATTTATTATAGCTTATTGTCTGTTGGTGTGTTGATTTTATTCACAGCAGTCAGCCATGCGCGGCCTTCGCACAATCGCGAACGTGCGCATGTGTGTTTATGTTGGTGTGGGCGCGAACAAAGCCAAATAAGGACTGTTGCTTCAGTGTATTGTGCGATAGCTTTGGCAGCCATATAATAAGCCGTGGCCAAGATAATAGCGCTTAGATAAGAGGGTGGTTATGCAATGTGGAATCTCTCTCCTTCCCACCGCCACTTCTGTTCCATTCACTGTCTGGGTGACATTTTTTGCCTGACAACTCAAGGCTGAGCCGCCACGCCGCATTTTGCCGCCGAGACGGAGCGCCGCCTCGCCCGTCGCTCTCGGGAAATCTGGAGTCTGAGTCACTTCGTTCGCCGGGTACAGTGAATCTAGAGGAATTTGTCATCGGTTGACATAAGTGGAGAGACATATTGATTATGCTGACACATGACTGGGTTGCACTGTATGTACTGACATTTGTGTTGGGACAGCAGGACCTCATATACAGGGCAGAAGGAGAGTGGAAGGCGTACTGTGGACTTGGGTTAGACCAATATATTGGTATATTGACATATTGGTCTGATGAAGTTTGTTTGATTACTTACTTATTGTAGAATTGATCAATACTACACTGGTTGTCTATGGGAAGTCCTTAACTTGAACTGATTCTAATTTGACATTTTGATCAGATTCCATACACATATGCATGCATACATTCTTCTTGTTTTTGTTAATATAATCATCATCAGTAGTAGTAGTAGTAGTAGTAGTTGGATCATCCTGGGTTTCAGTAGAGAGTTTTAGTGTCCCATGGTCTAAATGCTGTTTCAGAGGCTTTTCCACCCTGACAAGAATACAATTCTGAGGGAAAACCTAAACCCTTGTGAATTTTTTGGCATGAAATTGGTCCAATTTAAACATAATATCCACTATGGGCAACTTCAATCCAAAAGTATTGGTATTGGAATTGGCCTTCAAAAAAAAACATATTGGTCAAAGAAAGGAAAGTAGGCTATATATATACATTCAAATGTGGATTGTTGAGAGTTTTGTAAATAATAGGTGTCTTTGAATCTACCATTAAGAGACTTGAAACCAGGATTTATTTTGACAGGAAAATGCTCTGACAGTTTTGTTTGGTACTCCTCTGTACAAGATGTCATCAGTTTTTTTAACAGGCTGGGCTCGCGGCCCGTTCTGACAGCGCTTATTTTATGGATCCTCAAAATGTCCATGAATGTCGGCGTTGCGGCTCCGCGCTCAGCGGGGTGAAGAGAGAGAGAATGCAGTGCCTGGAAATGTTATGGGATATATAATAAGGAATACGCAATGTAGCCACTGCACTAAAAACCTGTAAAGCAAGATGGGCAAGACAGAGCGCTGTCACACACAGTGGGATTCGGCTGACGGATCTGTCAAGGAGAAGCATCTTCAGAGTTCCTCTCCTCTCTCTCTCTGTCTATCCTGTCTCTCTCTCTCTGTTTTTCTTTTTCCTCACGGACGGCGCGTACATCTACCGACTCTACTTTAGCCTTTTTTTTTTTTTTTTTTTGCCGCTCCCACAGGTTGAGGTTGTTTACCCGTAGATCAAAAGCAGAAAAATGCATCTGCTCTCCTCTCGCAAACGGGCCACACAGCTCATTTCAGAGAGGCCACTTTGTCAGTGCATCTAAAATGAGGACACACACTGAAAGCCAGCAGGGCTTTACCCAAGGCGTGGAATGAGATCAAAATTACACACACACACACACACACACACAGGCACACACACACACACACACACACTCGGGCGCAGACCGAGCACAAGGCCAGTTGTTGAGTCAATAAAGAAAACAGGCAGTGTGTGAGAGCGAGAGAACATAAACAGCACTCTACCAGGCTACTGTTTGCATTCCACATCTCTTGGTCTCCGAGCACTACAGCCGCTTAGAGTTAGACGGATATAATGATTTGTCGATACTGTCCTTTTATTGAAAAGCAGTCAGTTATACTCTGCTTTAATTTACAGTCACCTGTTTTGGTTTCTCTTGGAAGAGCAGTCAGAATAATAGGCTGCAAATGTATCATGTAGCACAGGGGTTGATAATTTTTTAACACTGATACTGGTTCTTACTGGTTCTCCTTTCTTGATACTTCTGTTTCCTTATATTTTCTGGTTTTGTATGTAAAATCAGACCTGCACTTACTTAATTTCCTCAGTACAAATTTTCATCATCGAGAAGTTTTTATTCTTCCTTGTTTTTAAAGAATTTGTCCGGTGCGCATGCTAACACTTTAGCATAGGGTATTTTTAGCTAATTGTAGGTGATTAGCATTATCCAAAGTTGGTGTAGGTTTTTATGCTATGGCCTGTAGATTCATAACCTGAAATTCATCATCTGAAAACCAAATTGTTGAATTTTATGTCTATTTTACCTTAACAAGCCTATTATTTTCAGATAAACTAACTATCCAGCCTTAGAACTGCTACAAGTTCTCAATTTTTCACTTGTAGGATAATGCTAGTCTGCAACAATTCACATTCTGTATGCTAAAGTGTTAGCTTGTGCACCGGACAGAGCTATCTACTAGAGACCCATAGGTGATTTTGGTGCCAAAATATTGGGTATGGTGACCAATGTACCAAAAAAAGTCAGAGTAAACCTTTAAGGAATTACCAAGGAATTATCACTATACCTTTTGCGGCCTTAGAAGTGCCACCAAAAATAGGTACGGTACCAGTTTTCAGTAGCTAGCCCCGCATCACACCATCTGTTAGCCACGTAGGAGGGAAGCATCCATTACACCCCCCCACCCCCCCCCCACCCCAACACGGAGTCAAATGAGAACCCAACACCTCGGAGCCACTTCGCTATCAGCCGTTAATGAGACGCTTTGTGCGAATGAACACCATCCCTCTCTTCCAGTCGGTCTCACCTTCAGCTCTCTTAAATGAGCCGCGGGTGTGAGGTGAGCACAGGGCAGAGAGAGAGAGAGAGAGAGAGAGAGAATAAGGAAGATAGAGAGCTGGAAAGCGATAGAGTTGCAGAAAGAGAGCGAGGGAGTGCGGGGGGGGCGGTGGGGGGTGTTTGAGAGGTGGTTAGTATTCCAGCCTTCCTGCTTAATTGCTTCCTGGCAGCAGAGGTGGGCTCCTGCTCACTACATAAATCCCCCTATTTTCATTTATCTGCTCCAGGTGTTGATGAAACAATTCCCCCACTGGATAATCATATTTCCCCTTCCCGCCTGCCAAGACGCTGAGAGGGAGACACCCCCCCTCACACACACACACACACACACACAGGCACAGGCGCACACACACACGACCAGATCTGCGTGTGTGTGTGAATGACTCTCCTTGGCGTTTCAATTTGCACAATAATACAAGGGGAGGGAAAAGAAGCTGCGCACACTGACAGGCTACTCAGAGGGGGTGGAGGGGGTGTGTGTATGTGTGTGTGTGTGTGTGTGTGTGTGTGTGTGTGTGTACGTGTATGAGTGAGCGCATGTTGTGTGTATGTATATGTATGTGTGGGCTAGCAGGGTGCCATGTGTGGGCTAGCAGGGTGCCACCCAGAGTATAGCAGCCAATCAGTCAGACAACCAGTCAGCAAGTCAGTCAGGTTTTCAGTCAGTAAGTCAGTCAGTTAATCAGTCAGTTTGCCAGTCAGTGAGACAGTAAGTCACCTAGTCAGTTAGTTAATGAGTCAGTTAGTCAGACAATCAGTCAGTAAGTCTGTTAGCAAGTCACTCAGTCAGCAAGTTATTAAGTCAGTCAATCAGCCAGTCAGTCAGCAAGTTATTAAGTCAGTCAATCAGCCAGTTACTCAGCCAGTCAGTAAGTCAGTCAGCCACAAACCCCAGAAACAGGAGTACCCAGAATGCTGGGAGTTAGGTGGCAGAATGCAGTGGCCTCAGTATATTTATCCATTGCTAGTTGTTTACTCAAAGATGTTTTATCCTGACTGTAATTTGACATTATTATATGTTCTCTGTGGAGGAAAATGACTTGATTTGAAAGGTTTCGTTCTGAAATTAGATATCTGCCATTTAAACAAAAGTGGTACTCTTTCGGTACTCTTACAAAAGAGTGGCATTCATATTAAACAATTGTTTGCAGAAGGTTAAAACAAATGACTGTTTTGTTGATAACTTGTTTGCAGACTGGAACATCTATGTTTTGAAGATACTGAAAAATGAGCTTCAGTCTGTGGGTTTTTTCCAAAATGGAGAGATGAAATTTGTTCCTTGCACCTCCCCTTGTCATTTTTTTTCCCCTGTTACTGTTGACTGACATGACATAAAGCAGTGTTTTACAACTGGCAGAACAAGGTTGTATTTCCAGTAGCTGCCAGTCATTTGGTTAGCCTCTGGCATTGCCTTTATCAGTTCCTAAGCCAATAAACGTACCTGAGGGTCACAGAGCTCTGGAGGCCTTTCCAATTCTCTGTAGCTGCAGGTAGAAATACTGAAACCAAGGACAGGCTTGGTTGTGTGTGCTGTTGAATAGGCACAAGGTTGTACTGTATCTGAATACAGCTATATAAATAAACAGACTTGAACTTGAACTTAACATATCCTGATGGGAATCCACATAAAGGCATGTTGCTTGCTTCACACTTTATAGCAGTATTATGAAGAATTTGTGTTGGAAATACTGTAATAAAAGATCCTTTTGAATAAAATATTGTCACACCATGACAATTCCATTAAAAACAAAAACAGACATCCCCTAAAGTGTGGTCTGCTTTGGAAAAGTCAACGTATTATTGTTATACCGTTAAAAAAGTAATATTAATGATATATTGGCATTATGGTAGAGCCTTAATAGGTACCATTAGTATCTGTGTGATTCTTTATTAACCCTTAGGGGGGAATTCATCTTTCCCCCCTGCTTAGGGAGGTCAAAGTGCAGAGCAACGCCCCTGCAGCCCATAGGGATTCAGGGTCAGACCCTTGTAGTCACGGGGCATCAAACCTGGACCTTCCAGCTACAGGACAGTCGTACTCACCACTAGACCACCCTGCCGTCATGACCTGCCCAGAACTGTCATGAACCAGTCAGATCCGACTAGTTATTTATTGGCCTTGCAACCAGATACATGGCAGGAATTCACAGCAGACAAAAGGGCAAAGTGAGCTAATGTGTGTTTGGGGGCCCTACGGCAAAACAGCAGGCATTGTTCGCTGCGGAAGGCACAATGGTTTTTCTGTTCAAAACCAGCACAAGTGAAAGCTTGTCAGAAGCAAGGAAAGCCAGGGGGGAGAAGACGGAGGGAGAGAGGAAAAACACGCACTCCCGAAACCAAACATGTTACAGCGCTAGCTACGGCTACGCTAACCTGGAAGTCACCGCAGGTCAAGTGAGCCGCCTGGAGTTTGGGCAGTTGGCCTCGCTCCATCTCTCTCTCTCTCTCTTTGTAACTTTCTGTTTCCTTTCCGCCTATTTGTCACCTTTTCTCTCTCTCTCTTCTGCATCTTTGGCTGCTTTTTTTTTGTAGAAAAAGTGCAGTCTTGACCCCATTTTGTGCTGATAAATATACTGACCGTTTATCTTCTACACTACTATCTACTACACTGGTTGTCTATGGAAAGCCCTTAACCTGAATAGATTCTAATGGAACATTTTGAACAGAGTGCACACAAGTATACATGAATATAAACTTTTAAGATATTGACTAACCGTGCAAAATATTGGCTATTGGCAGCTGCAGTCCAGAAATATCAGTATCAGCCTTCAAAAACCCATATGGGTCAAATCCCTAGATAATATGAATAAACAGTTACGTGACACGCACTTCTGTAATGTCAGACGCTCTATTCAACTGGTGATGGCGAATGGCATTACATTTATATTGTAAAATACAATGTAGGTTGCATAAACCAAAAATAGATATATGCATGTTTGTTGCATAAATCACCGGTTTGGGTTGCTGTGTATGTTTTTTTGACCAATGAAAGAAAAGACTGCCTGTATTGGCTTTGGCCATGGAGACAGAGAGAGCCAATCAGCTGCCTACATCGCATCAAACCCTGCCTTCTCTTCACTCTCATTGGCTGGCTAGTAAAAAAGAAAAAGCCTCTAAAAACTTCTCTCAGCTCTGCTTAAAAACATGAGTTATAGTTTTCCAAAGTGTCTGCTTCCCATTCACTTTATAGTAAAGAAAGAAGAGGAACGGTGTTAACACTATCTCTCCATATCTATATATTGTTGTTGTTGACTCAAAACAAGCTTTCCAGAAACAACTTTCCAGGAAGTGGAAAAAAAAAAATTGTTTTCCTCAGTGGTTAACACACTATAACGTCACGGTTTGTAGAGATTTTGGGTCAGATATATCGCCGGTAATCACGAAATACCACAATTTAATAAACAAGTTGTTCAAAAGGAGCTACGAGTGCTGCGTGTTGTAAAGTTTATCTGACACTCGTGACCTATTTCTCTCTCTCTCTCTCTCTTTCTCTATCTGTGTCTCTCTCTATGTATCGTCACAGTTCAATTACATGAACTTTTCTGGAAGCTGCTGTCTTATCACTTTCCAATAATGTTGTTGGGAAGGAGCTCAGCCCGCTAGCGCTAGTGCTAGCTAGCTAACCCGCTCCTCAGCCTGTTTTGCCCAGCAGTCAGGCCCTGGCCATGCTAACCACGTGGAAACCAGCCATCATTTATCTGCGTGTAAGCCGGCGGCATCTAGTGCACAACGCTCAATGGACTCTGCTGGGTTGAAATAGGGTATAGTGGAAAAGGCCACATCTCACCTCTGTGGAAATGAGCTATTTGTCATCTTCTGTTCCCCCTCCTTCCCACCTCAGAGAGATTTTTTTTTTTTTTTCAAAGTCTTTTATCTTTGCCACAGACATCTTGCTTTTGCAGAGCGCGGCTTTCTCAGTGCAGCAGACAGCTGGAAACAAGAGTTCAGATTCGGCAGTCGGCGTTCGCATCCCTGTTCTTGTTCATGAAGTGTTGCGCCGACAAAACGTTAGGAGAGGTAGATGTTGCTTGGAGCGGGACTGCTTTTCTTCGATGAGTGGTTTTCAGCTTTTTCCGACATCATTTTCAGATCTTATAAAAACTTCAAAAATATGGGTGGAGGGGAGAAAATGAGATGCTAATGCTTAAAAGCTGCACTGGGCAAGATTTTCTGTGTAAAAACACAACCATCTTATCAGCTTAAATCCCAAAGTGGGGCTCCAACAGAGAAGAGTGCCCCATCTACACTAACTGAGACGCTGTATTTTTTTCCCTATTTGCCCAAATTAAATTCTGGTGTCTGTGAAACACCATTATTCAACCTTTTTCCTCTCTCATCCCTTTCTTGTGTGCGGTTTACCGACGTCACCTTATAGGATTTCTGGGTGCTGTTGTATAGAGTTCAGTTACCTCTCGCTGCCAATTGAAGCCGACAGGCAAAGCTGCCTAGTGTCAGTTTGAGGAAAAACGAAAGATTTTCATCATCGTACGACGCGATTCGTAGAGTGGGGATCTTTGTTTTGGAAGCTGCCTCCGGTGATTTGGCGATTGCGGTAGTCAATATTTAGATTTTTTGTTTTGGATTAGTTGTTTAGCCCTACTTTGGAGTCATCAAAAACTGGACAGGAATCAGTCAGGCCTGGGCAGACTCTCCTGCGGTGGAAGCGCTGCCTGGTTGCTTTACTGCTTGTGTGTGTGCGGTGGGTCTGAGAGGCAGCCTGTCAAAGTTAATCAGCCCACAACGGCCCGGCTAAAAACAGACATCCTGACTGCAGCGTTGTTCACACACACACAGGCACACACACACACACACACAAGAGAGGAACAGGCAGACAAACATGCAGCCTCACACGTACTTGTTCGTGCTTGTGTACTGTATGTATGAAGAAGAAAAAAAAAAAAGAGCTGTGATCAGAGTGAATGCACAACTTTTTTTTTTTCTCTCTCTGTCGGCGAGTCATTAGCGTCGGCTCGGTTAACGGTGACTCTGACTGGGAAGCTGCACGGATACAACGCTGTGCTGCAGTTATAGAGCTGGAGCTTCAATGGGATTGGACGCCTGAAGACATGTATTCAAACAGCTGACCCCCACCCCCATTTCTCTCTGTAGTGTAGCGTGACCAGGGGAGAAGAATACACAACAGTAGAAAAAAAATATTTTCCTGCCTGCATGGCTTTTATGACTTTACCTACCAGGATACATTCAAGTTATACATGAGTTATCTTAGTTACTATGATATATTAAAGGTGCTATGTGTAGCATTTTAACATCAGCAAATCGTTACCTCTGGATTGCTTTGTGGCAAAATATGAAGAGGAAATGCAAATGGGGCTAAAGCTATCAGAGTTTCCAGCAATTGGGAAGTGATGGGAAATGGTGGGTGAAAGGCCAACTTCCAACATGTTTATCCTCTTCAGTAAAGTCAAACACGCCGGGGGTGGGGAGGGGGGGTCAGGAAGCAACAGGGTTTATGGGAAATGTGGTCTTAATTTAGCTTAACACTAGCACTAACAACACCAGTGGTGTGAGATAGAGGCTACCAGTCGCCTTGGTCACGGTCTCATTTGATTATTATACTAAGGTATCATTAATTTGACAATGATATACTAGAATATCATAGTGACACGTATTTGTTGCATCTATTGTCTGGGCTGCTATGGTTTTGGCCCCTCCGCTCCTTGTTGGCATCCGCTAAATGTCTGAGATGTAAAATGTGAAGGGGGAACAGAGGGGGGTAGAGTGTGTACGTGGGCAGCGGGGGTGCAGCGTGCGTGCCGAACCCAAGCCGGCACTCAGCGGCTGTCGTTAATCACGCATTCACCTGGAATTGGCAAGGCGGCGCGCTTTAAACGGTTTCAAATCAGCCGGGGCCTCGTTCGGCTCCCAGTGGCTCCGGACTGAACGGCGCGCTGGTGTGTGCCGAGCTGTGAGTCCGCTGATACTCCTCCTGCTTGTGCATGTGTCACGGCAAAATGGCTGAGGAGCTTGGAACAATAAATAGCTCCAACCTGAGGCTTTGTTGTGTGTGTTTGTGTGTGTGTGTGTGTGTGTGTGTATGTGTGCATGCATAGACGGCGGGCCCTTTCCGTCAGGTCACCCTCTGCTCCACAGAAACAACCTTCCCCCCCGAAACGTCTCCTCATGTTTCTGTTTATCAGCCTCTTAATTAGTATGCAGGCCAGGCGGGGGAACGCTGGCATCGGCCCACGCTTGTTGCGCCACGACTGTGGATTACACCCATCCAGAGACACCAGGGGAAGAGGGACGACTAGCCAATGTGATATGCAGATGTAGAGCCAGCTATAGTGATAATAATAATCATAATCATCATAATAATAACTGGAAGGCAGTCAGTAGAGAGCAAAGCTCCGCCAACACAACAATCATCCAACTTGCAAAGCGGAAGCGTCCATAATGGTTTATGTTTGTTTATCATTTGTCTTCCAGGTTTGATTGTCTAGGAAAATAGCATGTAAATGCAACGCTGTTTAGCAGCTGACTCCCAGAAGTTGGACTTTCTCACCAGCACATGAATGCAGCATAATAGCTATGGCTGAAATACAATAATCGTCTAATGGCGGAAATCCCAGAACCGGATCACTACCAAAATCTAATAAACTGATGCTTGGCCAAGGCCTATCTGTCACCAAATTTCAGCCAAATCTGTTCATTACTTTTTGAGATATCATGCTACCAAACAGACAAACAGACAGACCTGAATCAAATCTAATTATTATGATTATTCAGATTTTAGTGTCCCACGCTCTAAATGTTGTTTCAGAGGTTTTTCCACCCTCACAAGAATACATTTCTGTGGGAATCACTGAAAATTTGAAAATGGTCAGATTTAAAGATATTGCATATTGGTACATAATATCAGTTCAATCCAAAAATATCAGTGGTATCGACTTTCAAAAATGTATCCTAATGATCATAATAATCATTTGTGTAGTGCTTTTCAAAACGGTTATAAAGTGCTTTACAGACAATGAAATAATCAAAATACAAGCCTATTAGATTAGATTGGATGAAACTTTAATGATTCTTGTGTGGAAATTGGGTCAGCGCAGCAGCAGACAATAGAATATAGATAAGAATAAGACAAACAGAGAGTACTGAAGATACAACAAGTAATTACATAAATCAACCGTGTTGAGAATAGTGCAACAACAAAGTAAAGATGCAGCATCTTCCTCCACAGATAAACAATTCAAATGTCAGACGTGCAATAAAGACAGCTAAAGAAGGAGAGGAAGCGAACACCTGGAATGAAATCGATGAAAACAAATTATATAGAAGCCTGCAAATGTGTGTTAAGGAGTAATTTAAAAGACGACACTGGTGACTTTACTGCAGATAATGCAAGCACTGCGGGCTGTTTAGGGGTTTCTGTGGGCTGCTTGCTGCTGAATGGGCTGTGGGAGACGGGTCATATTGCTTTATGCCGTTGCTGCGGTCGCCTCGTCGGCTCTGTGGGGGACGGAGAGCAGTGCTGATAGCGTCCAACAGCCTAGTATAAATCTTTATTATCCCTGAAGGGCAATTCGCTTTACAGCTAGTAGTCATTAATACACAGTGCAAAGAACAGACAGAACAGGTACATTGTCACAGGTACAACACAGCTCAAACACATAAAATGCGGGAGCCAGTATGTGTGGTGTGTTGTGGCATTGGATGCATGGGGAACAGTAGCAGTGTTTGTTCATAAGAGCTGTGGGAATAAGATACTGTTTATGTCCCATATGCAGAGCAAGCAATACATAGATAGAAACTTCATACTTACACCACAGAATAGGACTATAGATAGGATTAGATTTTGGAGCACCTTGCGGCATAAATTTGCATATTAATGAGGAAAAAACGATTTTCTTGAACGACTATAACTACTCATATTAATACCGCCCATGTGTTATGTGAAGACAAGTATGTTGACATAGAAGTATTTGCTAATTAATGCATTAATTAGCTTAATTAATGATGTTATTAGCATAACTGGTTATGTTTAATATATCATAGTGATTATGGTGGGACATAAGACGGCTCAAGTGTCCAACCTGCTATCACTGGATTATCATAAGAAGCTCAGTGTTTCCTCTAAAATTGCTTTGTAGTAGTGGCGGTTCGGGGTAATTTCGGGTTTTCGATTCCACATCCAGTTGTGGTTCTAGCGCACATTCTCATTTGGAGATGTTGTTATGATAAAAGCATCATCTCTAAAGAATGTTTGTGCCTTCTGAGAGAAGTTGCACGCAATGATGTCTTTCCCCCCCCCCCTCCTTTTGTTTCCCACTTTCCGGTAGCGGTGTCGGTAGTGAGGAGTGTTATTTTGGAGAAGGCAGAGGAGGAGCAGGCTGGAGATCAGCTGACTGGGCCGTGTGGGTTTGTGGTCGCAGTGGTTGAACTGGTGACTGGCTGGCTACTGTCTGTCTGACTGACTGACAACACTCTGAAAACGCTGGCTTCAAAATGACCCAGCATGGTTTTTAGAATACTCTCAGGCTTGAAAATAACAGGAATTATCCTTTAACTCCGAAATATGGTACAGTACCTACTAGCACTTACCCTGTAGCCTGCCAGAAATATACAGCAGTATGTTACAGCACATTGGACTATTGTATTTTTATGGCTTTGCAGATAACCCAACATGCTGAGTAATACATGCAACCCAACTGAGCGCTGGATCACTTTTAAACTGTAGTGACTAAACAGTGGCGACTTTGTTTTGGCTGTCACTTTGTTATGAGTAACACAAATCTAATGCTTTCCACTTGCTTTGGTTGATCTTTATATTTTCCATCAGATGTTTCATATCTGACATGAGCGGATTGTTGTTTTTCATGAGTCATTCACACTTCATTAGCCATGCAGCGATACCCTCATCGATCACTGGGGTGCATCGCGTCTGACCCACTTTTTCCAGTCGAGGTTTCATTTCCTACTTTGCAGGATCTGTATCAACTTAAAGAGTGGTAGTTTGACTTGCCAGTATCTAGGCCCTGGAACTGGATCAGAGAGGAACTTTAATCATATCGGAGGTGGATGACATTCACATGGCGATATCTGATTTTAATAAAAGGCCAATATCTGCCTAATTATAAGATTGTATCGTGGTGAACTGATTTATTGGTGTAACCCAGCTAAAAGCCTTAAATGTAAATGTGATTGTAGTTCCACAAGTTCGCTGTAGAAATGCTCTGTAATGATATGAGTTGTCACTGCACCACCTTTACAATTACCAGTTAGTGTATGGTAGTTATCCTCCTGCTCACTTAGATAAGAATGCTTTACCAGTCAATCACTAGTAAATAATAGAAATACTAAACTAAATTTAACCTAGACAAACAGTTGCCAGAGCAAAGTGCTATAACTCCATGGCTCAGCAGTATAAATACAAATGCATGATTCACATAACTGATATTATTAGACTTACTGGGGAAGAAATTCAGTCAGTCTGGGCTTTACAGGAGTTTTTGGTGTACACAATCAAGCAGTTGCATGTGTTTTAAGTGTCTTTTTATTGATTACACAAGTTCAGTCCCCATCCCTAATTCTAACAAGCGAGTGAGTCTTCCATAGCAGGCTGAAACGGCTATCCGACTCCTGCCCAAAGTTAACATCACTCAGCCTGTGTACAACATAAATATTTTCATATAAACTGTCCCCTGCTGGACGGAGCCCAAAGCCTCCGGTCACAGCCAGCAACTCTGGTTGGAAATCTGAAGGAGACTTTTCATTCCTCCTCTCTGTCCTTCTCTCTCTCTCTCTCTCTTTGCCGCTGTCTTCCTCCCTCTCCCATCCGCTCTTCCTTTCCCTTCTTCCTCTCTCGCTCGCCCATTCCCTTTGCATTCCACCCCCGGAGCGTCCTTGTCAGTGTCAGAGTCGGCTATGGAGAAAAGAGGCGAGGTCAATATTTTGTCTCCCTGCCTTATAAATAATGTGACTCCGAGGCTGACAGAATGGGTCTTGATGGCGGCAGCAAGGATAAAATGGCTGGAATATTTTCTTTTAACAACCCCCCACCCCCACCCCCCCACCCCCCCTTCTCTTGACTCGTTTATTCTAGCTGACAAATACTTGTCTGACCTCGCTGGCTGTTTGCTGTTGTTGAAGGGAGTTTGTCTCCTTCTTTTCCTGCGTCACCGCTGGCGTTTTTAGCTGAGCAAGGAAGTGTTTTCTTGTCAAAGAGCCATGTAATCGCATTACCCTCCACATGTGTTTTGGTTTAGAAAGTCAAAGTGTGTGTGTGTGTGTGAGTGTGTGTGTGTGTGTGTGTGTGTGTGTATGTGTGTTGGGAGGGGTTGCTGAGGGAATTTCACTCGAATGCAGCAGGATTACGCACGCGGCACTGCAGCATACGAACACGCTCCCCGTGTGTGTGTGTGTGTGTGTGTATGTGTGTGTTTGTGAACCTGTGCGGGCGAATATGCATGCGTGTGTGTGTGTGTTCACGCACACACGAACATGTCTGCGAGCGTTGTGCTGCGGTGTGTTTACCGATGCCATGGGGTACGCACGGTCCATTGAGATTTCAGCGTTGCAGTCCACTGCTACTGCTATAGTGAGGGCCCAGGAGAGGTTTTTTTTGCAGCGCTGTAACTGAGCGGCTCGGGGGGGGGGATGGTGGAGGGTGGGGGGGGGAGGGCAGGAGATTTCCTGTGTTTGCCCATGCTGCTCGGGGTGAACACCGGTGTCAAGTGTCGGGTTACAGCTCAGCGCGGCGCTAGTGAACGCCGAGCTGCACATTCAACAGCAGCAGCGGGTCCGCCTTTACATTACGGCGCGGGGCACAGCGCCGAGGCTGGGTGACACGTGCACGCCACCCTGTGCACGTGCACTCGCGCACGCGGGCGTTCGTGCACACGTACATGCATGCACGAATGCAGCGATGCGAGCGTGCACACACTCATACACAACATATCCATGCGTGCACGGATGCAACATCTGTGCATGCAAGAATCCATGTGTGCACAAATGCAATATTTATGCATGCACACACACACACACACTGCTCAAATTCAATCACTGTCACCAATCTGAAAGCGGTGTCGTTGGCTCATTCAACAACAGCTCTGTTAAGCATATCTTCATTTTCAACCACTGAACATCATCTCGGGGAAAGCTCCTTTACTTTTCTGAGGAAGCAGCTCCCAGAGCTGAGTTTGGTGTCTGATTGAAAGGGTTTTTTCCTCTCTCTAACATTTTAGCAGCGGGGTTTGAAATGCCACTCTAACTCCAAATTGACTCTTCAGGGTTCCTCTGCTTCCCTATCTGTCATTCAGCATTAGGCTGAGGGGAGAAATGCAGCAGCCACGCTCACAGTCTGGACCCTGGAAAATAGAAGTTGCTCCAGTAGTGCAAAATGTATGTCATTTTCATCCTTTCATGTTTTGTTACTTATAGACCTGCTAAGTAACACACTAGGTAATGTACCATTTACCACAAGTGCATGGAGTTCTAGTTGAGGTGCTCCCAGTGTCAGTGCCCGCTATACAGCACCAACGTCTGCTAATCACGATCCATGTTATGGATTCCCATTATGGTTACGATAATACACTTTGTGCTTGTAACTGCTGGCTCCTGCTCTGGTTGCACAGTGTGTATCACGTTGCATGATTCACACACTGCCTCATTTGATTACAGGCGCCAGAGAAGGGGTCGGATGCAGATCTGATGACCATGCAGTTCAGTGGGCCCTACAGTGGTTTCCAGAACATCCCACGGAGTCTCTGTTTATGGCTCCGAGCATGATGAATGGTCCAAAGTGTGATTTAAATGGGCTAGCCCTGATCCGTCTAATTGCTCCCCACTCAGTATAATTATAACTTTGCGTGCTCTTTGCTTGGGACTTCACACCGACACACAGCTACCGGGGCTGCTGCTGTAGCATTTTTCATTTCTCTGTTTATGTTTGATTTCTTCCTACTAGGTATAGCAGTCAGACTAACATACAGTATTTCCTTGTGTGGTAATTAGAGCGTTTTCTATACAGTGACATATTTAGTGGTCCGCTTAGTTGGCTTGATTGTGTGTCTGCGACAGCGCCTGTTCCACACAAACAGTTAAACGCGCTCGGTGTGCTACTTTATATTCTCTGCATTTGGTGAGCAAGCACACAATCAGTTGCATGGTTGACATGCAATTGGTTGAAAATGCTTTTATGTACAAAACCTCTTTCCTTCTTTCAAGCCTATTCTATTCTATTCTATTCTATTCTGAAAAATGCAGTAATCTGTGCTTGTGTTTGCTCCCTATATTTATGTGCATATGTGCATGTGGACTTGTGTGTACATGCTCAATGACTGTATGTGTGCGTGTGTGTGTGTGTGTGTGTGTGTGTGTGTGTGTGTGTGTGCTCATCCAGGTACGGATGAATGCTCCAGCAGGCAGGCCGTGTGTGTATTGTCAGTGGCGTCCCAGGAGGCTCGCTCCAGGCAGGCAGAGTGTTAGTAATAGACTGATTTACCTACATACTGCTGCCTAACTTCCCTGCTGCTCCACTGAGCAAAGCCAGGGACTGCTGCTGCTTGGCTGACTGACTCCCCAGTAGCACGCACGCACACACACACACACACACACACACACACACACACACACACACGCTGCTCGACAAAGCAGGTGTCAGATACAAGTGCCACCTTTGTCATCTCGTGTCACCCTCTGGAAACAGTAGGAAGCGAGGCAAGCGTTTAGCATATTTAATGCCACGGAGCAGGTAACAATTTGCATACCTGTTGTAAAGAAAAAAGGCATGATTAGGATTAATTATTTTACAGCACCACCTGTTTATAGAGCAATTACTACACCTCAGCAAATGCCATTAACAGCTGTTAGCTTTTGCCGTGCCATAAAGATATATATGTTTTAATTGGGCTGTGAGGAGCTCGCTGTTCCCCCATCCCTCTCCCTGTCAGAGTTGCCTTCCCACATCTGAAGTTCCTGCACTTGGGGTGATGTTTGTTCTCAGATTAATCTAAGCCCGGTGGCTTTTGAGACTCCGTCAGATCGTTAGCGCCGAGTATGTCAAGTATTCGCAGCAGGGTGGATAAAACACACGTCTCAATTTGTCATCGTGAGCCAGCGGCGGCTCAGTCAAAGCAGCCCATCAAAGTGTGTGTGTGTGTGCGTACGCTTTATCAATCAGTTTGTCTTATCTGATCCCCCCCACCCCCCCACCCCAGAAGATAAAAATGAGCGCGGCTGATTTTAAAGCTAGATTACACTTGTCACACACCGCTAAAGCCCTTGTCTGCTTAATACACTGTGTTTACATACAGTATGCCACGCTTCCCTGTGACTTAAATGTCTTTGATCAGAAGTGTGAGAGCAAAATTAACACGCTCCAGCTGTCATTTTAGTGTCGTAGTAGGAAAGGCCTTTGTTGGCTTACAACTGTCAGTAGTCATTTATTTGATGTAACTGATACTTGAATTAGCTTGTATTATACTGTGCTTGTATTTTGCTTATTAACTAATATCAAGCAATAGACGGAGACAGAAGTCACGCGTTGGTAGTCATCTGTCAGTTGATCGCTATGCACACCAATCACAATCCATTCTCATAACAAGGCGGTCTGTAAATATGTATGCAAATGACCTCCTCCTACACTGATTCTTGCTACACAACTGCTGCACACTCTGCTGCTCAGTAGAGCTTGCAGCTACAACATGCTTGTTGCTTTACATATGTTAGACAATAAATGAAATGCAGCTCATCGTAAAGAGAAGCAATTTTTGTTTTAGGGGGATTTATCGCACTCCACAAAGAATCTCTCGCTTATATTCGCCCGGAAGCTAAAGATATTATCTCAGCTCAAAAGTGCAATTTGTGCCTAATTGATACATGTTGCTGTCAATAAATTGCATATAACATAAGAGATGCTGCATAAGATCGTTAACTGGGTTCACTTATATTGACTCATTAGTTATATATATTTCCCTTGTCTCTAGATACTGCAGCTGTTTTTCTTGCCTTATGGTTTAAATAGCTATATACTGAAGGAAAATTGCACTGGATCAACCTCAGGTTCATATAATTGTAGAATAACCTCTTGTATGTTTGCATTCCCCGCTCATGTAGGCAAGTCTCCTGCCACTGCTTGAGGTTGTTGTTGCTACACATTGATCTTTCTATTACTGATCAGCTGGTAACGTACTAAGAATTGGCATGTTTGGCGTATGGTTGTGTGGTTTGGGGGATTTGCATGGCGCCCCTGCTGTACATTCAGCATGCGTGCTGGGTAAGCAGGGAGCAGCTTGGTGCAGAGCCATAAACTCCAAACATAACTGTATTACCATTTGTTGCTATAAATGGTTTTATCTTGTGACTAGAGTGTTCCCGACTGAACAGAAAATCGACTACATAACATAGGCTAGAGTAGCTTCTCAGTTTTTTTTTACAATGGTCTAGGCTCTCAAAAACAGTTTATTCAGAATAGGTTAACAGATAAGAACAGTGCTTTAGGTTAAGCCTAATAAAACAGAATGACATTTACCCTGCACAGCCAAGGCCTCTCTTCTAAACTAGAGCTGCTCTGCCTATGAACTAGATAAATGGCAGCGTTTCAGCTTTTTGACATGTCTGGAGACAGTTTTCCTCCCGCTGAAGAAGTTTTGTATTGTGCCAAAGTATGTCATAAAAGTGTCGATATCAGGACAGTCTCATTTGCCAATCCTAGTATGAGTGCTTGGCAGCTGGATCGGCGCCGACCCCGAGGCTACAGATACTATCGCTGCACCCTCTAGTAAGTGATGGTAAGATGTGTGGAGGCGGCCTCATGGGGTGGATCGCTGCTCCATTCAGCCAAGACGAGCCTCATTTTCTACAGCGCTGAAATGGAAATTAAAGTGAACTTGTAGCCAGAGGATAAAAACTTGGCCGTATTGTTCGATCACTACAAGGCCTTTTGGATCCTGTTGCTGAAGTTGAGGTCATTATGGCTCTTCAAATTTTAGGGGATACACAGATGAACTCAATGGTTCACAGATATGTCACGGCGTGCCATATTGGATTCTAGTGGCTCATTATATGGAAAAGAAAACATGTGGAAAAAGGCTTTTATTTATTCTGGCTCTCTGACTAAACGGACACAAGGCATTTATGTGGCTGAACATAGCGATTTACGTGCCTGCACATAGCAATTGACTGCATAGTATATACAGTATAAATGCGCACTAGAGTGATATGCATAGTCCACTTTCTATAGTAGGTTTTGCACTGTCCCTCTTCACTGTATATGAAGTCCCTATTGTACATTTACTACACTTGATGACTGACCTGATTTGATTCCTGAGCCCATTTCTTCCACTCGCCCATTTCCCCACTCTAAATCTCCACAATGCGAGACATCATAGAACAAAAGGAGGTGATTAGTGGTGAGGAGGCAGAGTAGTGCTGAAGGCTGCGGGTGAGTCAGAGGCTGCGAGCGGAGCCAAACAAAGAGAGGAAAGTCAGGTGAGAGCGGCATGTAGGAAGAGATGAGTAACGAGAGAACAACAGAAGAAAGGCCAGAGTCTGTGAAACACCGAAGAGGAGAAAAGCCATGGTGAGTTGACTTTATTTGCCAAGTACAGTACATGTGCAGGAATTTGCTTGCACTGGTGCAGAGGCATATTTGCAATAGTGACACTGTGTTACGGACACATATTGTACAGGGACAACAGAAGAGAGAATTCAGCATTGTAGTGAATGAGGTGGATGAGTAGATTGGGCCTAAAAAAAAAATCATAGCATGAAATTTGTTTTATTTATGATGGCGTAAGAGTTTTTTCTTGTACAAGTTACACTGTGATCTGACATCTTTTTCATGTCTTTTTGTAGCAACATTGTTATGGTTCTTCTTTCATTCAAAGTATACTTTTTTACACTGCTGCAATCCACGATTCTAATAATCCGTAATATGACAAAATGCATACGTGTTATGTGGATGCATACCATGATACCTCAGAAGACAGTATACCACCCAGCCCGAGGAGCAGGGGGAGTCAGCAGCCAAGCCCTGATCTGTGTCTGCAGCGTTGGGGAGCCCTGCTGCTCGGCTGCCTGCCCTGCAGCCCAACATCTGCTGAGCGCAGGAAGCATTTGAAGGATAATTAAAAGGACTGGCTTCCAACTCATTTCCCGCCTCCCATGGCTAAGCAGCAACATGCTGCTCCACAACGAGAACTGCAATTATTTCGCGAATTAAGAAGAGAACTGCAGGAATACAAATATCGAATGTGAGCAACAAGCGGATGTCTACGTTTTTTTTTTACGTCTCTCCAGTTTCCAGTAATAACAGAGGTTTGATGGGGGTTTGTGTTTTTTTTTTGCTTTTGGCCAGTGGGTCTGATTAGTCACCAGCCCACAGAGGTCAATATGAGGATTATTTTATATGACAGGGAGGACACTGTTCTCTTGTTTAGCTTGCTCCGACCATGCAGTTGACTCTGGCTTGATTAGCGAGCCCGGGCTTGGTGGTCTGTGAAGCCAGCTGAAGCTCACTGTAGGCAGTAACGATGTGCATTCTTTACTCCTCACTAGGCCTTTTCAAGGGGACACTCAATAAAGCCCTGCGTCACTTTGAAGAGGGTCGTTAGCACGCGCTTTGACCAGACCAGCGGCTCCGTGGAGTAAAAGTAAAATAACGGCATCACCTGTAATGAACTTTGAATAGCCTCGACGAGAATGATGAGTGGGAGGAAATCTGAAGTGCTGGCTCTCCGCGAGACGTTGATGCGGTTCTCCGAAAGCTCAAGGCTATGCTTTGTCCTCTTCCTCGCAAAGTAATAGTACCCTTCTCAATTATTGCGAAAGAGAAAATGCCTCTGTCATTGTGGTGTTACACCTTAGCGAAGCCATAGAACTCCAATTTCATTTTTGGAAGGAGGGTTATGAAATAGGAGACATATCACTTTATGCGTTTTTTTCATGATTGGAATCATTTAATGGATGTCAGCCATTTTCTGTAGTTGTTATTCCTTAGCTGATCGCAGGATTTGCCAACTTGAGGATAAACTTTATTTCTTATTTCTCCATTAGCCACTAGCACCAGACTTATATTTCTGTAAGTTTATACTGTTAGTTGTTGTGCTGCTGTGTGTTCTGAACATTATCATCCAGTTGTGCCGTAACCCGATGTCCAGCCCTACAGCTCGCCTCCTTTGTGGGACACCAGTCATGTGAATAGGGCCCAGTATGGAGAGCCAGCTGTCCTTTTCCTGCCAAGTCATGTGCAAGTCACAAAGCAGCAGCGCCACTTGAAAGAGAAAGCAATAATCAATTTTGCAGAGTTAGTCTCTGAAAGGCTTGTTTTGTTCGCCGGGCCCTGACGGTTTGGGGCTGAGGGGCCGGCAGTGGCGTTTGTCGTTTTAATGGAATACACTGCGCTCCTTTGTCCGGGACCCCATGCTCCTTAGCATGAAAGTCAAGTTTTGGGTTTCTGTGTAATCACGGCATATCTTTGAACTTTCCCCAAATTCGGAGTCACATCAGGTCTCCAGGTCCCTGGCATGTCAGCGGAGTGGTTCGTTTACCACCCACTCGCCGCAGGTTAAGACATTGAAGAAGAAACTCGCTCGGGGTTGAATGCACTTTGACACGTTCACGGGGCATAGCTTTTCAGTGGGGCAGCAGACAGGAACCAAAGCCCTTTTGTTAAGCTGGTATCTGTAAGTATTTATGGCTGGCACAATCGGCTTTTGTTGGCAAACACGGGGGGAGTCGGGGTGATTTGCACACTGGCTTTAAAGTCTTTTGTCAGGGCCAGGAGAGCATCACTCAAGCGGCGCTGCTACTGGCTGCAGCGAGTAAGATGGGGTGGAACACAGCTTTTCTATTTCCCTGGGACATTGTTTATAGGCTGAGCATAATGTCTGGAAGCTTAGAGCGACTGCATTGTATGAGACTGGTACATTCCGAGCCGAGGCATTTGCTTACCTAACCCTCCTCCATGTCTGTCTGTTAGTCTGTCTTTAGGCTACACGCTCTGTGGAGAAGTTCCCACTCCCCACCGCTGATGTCTTTTCCAGAGCAGGAACACTTAGTTACAGTCTCGGCGTCCAACACAACAGACAATAAAACACTCAAAGACCACATCTTTGCTGCCACAAGAGCAGTGTTGATCGTAACAATGGCATACCCTTCTCCAAACTCTACAAATCCTACCCCAATCAAAATCTTTGCAGCACTTTCTTCTCCTTAGAGCTAGTGAGGAACCGGTTCTATATGACAAACTCTAGGCTGGAATTGTACAGTTGCCAGAAACTGCATTGCTGCCTCTTGGATTTCATCGTACAGTTCCTGAACTGTTCCACTGCAGAATGTCAGAACAGCTCTTGAGCTCTTTAATTGCCTTTACATGTTTCTTAGCGGTTGTTGCGCCAACACTTCGCCGGATCCAGACGAGGCCGCGAAGCGCTCATTGACCCGTGACCAATTGCTTCTATTTAATTACCGTGATTACACATGGCGTGTGTGTGTGACTCGCTGACACGGCGTCCCCCGGGGGAAGCCTGAACGAGATCACTTAGGTCAGTGTCTCGTTGAAGGTTGCCCCCCCACCCCCACAGACTCACGCCCTGCCCCCTGACCAGCTGGGTCCTGCGAAACCACAACAGAGGCACGAAGCACTTCAAGATGCCTGCATTACACCCCCACTCCTACCACACACACACACACACACACCCCCACCACAAACACCCACCTCCTTCACCCCTCCCCTCCTTTCACTCCTCCACTCTCCTTGCCTCAATAACACTTGCAACGGGTTCAATTAACACATGGCTCGACCCCCTTGGCCCCGCGCAATCCCCCAGGAGATAGCCGGGATTGTGCTCGGTTGCCTCGGCCCTGAAGATTTCCTCTTAGAGCGGTGGAATGAGAATAGGCTCGGCAAGCCCACAATGGCTCCATTCCAGGATGTGCCATGTACAATAAACCTCGCCTGTGCTCAATATGACGGGCTCCGAGGAAGCCTCTTCGGAATGTAGTAATTGAGCGAGGGGGTGTAGTGGAAAATGTTGCGAGATGGCGAAGCATGTTTTTTCCTGTAGTGTATGCTTGTTTTTGAAAAATGGATCTGTAGGCCAAGAACAAATGCCGCCGCGCAGACCTTCGCTTGTTTTCAGGCTTTTCGGCGAGAGCGAGGTATTTTCAAAAGCAATTGAATGAAAGCGTCCGAGTCTTTGCCCCCTTAACCCTCTCTTCCTCTTCGCCGTCCATTACTGGTGGGCTCTTCTATTTTTTTCATCGCGCGGGCTATTTTAGAGAGTAGCAGTGTCTCATTCGACATGTAGGCGGATGTATCTCTATTGAATTACACAGTGCAGATCACTTCCGCTGAGTTTTTATTTCCAGTTGCTTAAACGTATTTAGCCTTGCACAGCAGAGGCTGCCTACGCTACCCTCCCCAGCCCGCTGAATCACCGCGCTGCCTGTGGACTGTCAAAAGCAAGTCTCTAAATCCGCCAATATATGGAGTTCTCCTTTTGACTCCTTTCGCCGACTGCTGATTTAGTGAAATGCATATTTAATGTCTTGGGGTGAATGAGTTAGCTGTCCCTCATCAGGTTCAGAGGCTCAGCTGGTCCTGCTCAGTGATTCTGCTAATCCCCTACCTGCTGAGTTGACCTTTTTATAAACCAAAGGCAGCTTTACAGAGGCAGGATCCAAATCATATTTTTTACTCCGCTCTCTTCATTTCTACGAACCACTTTGATGGGAATAGCTCTTGATCAGTGGTCCATGTGCTTGGAAGGCATAGTGCAGCAGATTGCATATTCAGAATATTTGTCCCTGTATTGAAACCAGTTAAAATGATAAGCATCCTAGGCTATATTGTTGATTGTGATATAAATATTTGCTCCAAGATTGTGATGACATTGATGTCCCTTTGATTCATATCAATGAGATGAGCCTATAACCATAATTATAATGTTCATTGCATTGAAATATAACTGTAAGCTCATTTATTCTGTCTAACGCACAGATTTCATGTGATACATAGTAAACAATAGAGCTGCAGATAGGGCTGGGCAATATGGTTGAAATCAATATCATGATAATCATAAGGATTTTTCTCGATATCAGTATATATCACGGTTCATGTATGCAAAATCATGTTAAATAATCAAATGAATGTTCATCTCATTGAACTGAATGGTAATGTTAGGTGTGATGTCAAACAAAACAGAAACATTCAAATAATATTCCAACCATACCTCATTTTATGAGAGTTTTTAAGTAAAATTTGCTTGTCATCATCAATTTCGACAGCAGAAATGTGTGTCACGATATCAAAATATCTTCATATCATCACGATTTGATTCCACTGAAAGACGATAAACGATAATATTGAATTATCGCCCAGCCCTAGCTGCAGAACTCACCTTGCCTTTGCGGAAGTCCAAAGGTGCGTAGGCCAAAAACAGGTCAATGAGTGAAATAGTGAAAAGCCATTCCTCAGTGCATCCTCAGTCATGCACTGGGGAAAGTTGATTGAGACCGAATGTATGTGCACCTTTTTTATTAAAGCATGATCACACAGTAATCTTTTTAAGTCCTCTTTTTGCAAGTAGTGTTCAGCCTTTCACCATTTTGTGTGTAGTAAACAGCCTCAGAGAAAGCTAACAAGAGAAAATGGTCCTGTGCACAGCTGTAGCTCTTTGAGGTGATGGCAGCATGCAGGTAAACAAAGTCTATGGATCCTTTTCCCACGGCAGCCATTTTGAACTTATGTCACGTTCAGGATGGGAAACTCTCCCCGAAGAGCAAGTACAGGCCAGCTATGTCCTGTTGTTGTGTATCATATCATGTACATCATACCAACATTGGGAATGTTGGGACAGACATTTATTACAACTCAAGAATCCAGAGAAGGTTCACATTTTAAGATAATATATTTGGTCCACTATTAGCTACCAGAAGCTAGGTAGCTAGCTAGTGGCTAATGAGCTAGTAAGAAAATTAACTTCCCGGCTAAATACAAGCAGTTGTTGCAGTTGTTCTTGAGTTTGCTAGCTAGATAACTGTTAGGTCTATCTGAAATTGAAGCAACACTAGTTTTCTATGCAAATTTTGCAGATAGAATTTTTAAGTTCAAAATGGCCACTGTGGGAATATACTCAATAAAAACTGTAGGCTTGATATGCAAACACTGGGAGACCAGCTGTAACTGGAACAAGGTGGTCTGTGAGGGATGAAGCATTTGTGAAATTAACAGTTTTTATAGATAAACACCTAGAAAGTCCCAAACCATTGCAAGGTTACCACTGATGTATTTTATATTTCTTGCTCTTGAAGGATAATAGAAACATCTCTCATGCACAACACAGCCTCTGTGCTCAGGCTTACGTCAGTGTGTGAAAAAATGCATTAAGCGTCTCCTCTGTTTTTCCGAGGCTGTGAGCAGTAAGCGCCGGCTGTCACAGTCCCTCTCCCCGGCTACTTTAAGTAAGGGTTGGGAGGAATTGCCGGCCTCTACCTATCAATTTCATGCAAATGAGCGAGTCAGTATTGTGTGAGCCGGCGACAGGGGCGACCACTATTCTGTCAGATAGAGAGACAGGTCAGGAAATTGTCCACAGGCCCTTTCCATCTTCCCCCTTCATCCATCTGAGTATTTGTTTTCCGTCATGCTCAGGTACATATTTCGAGCAGAATTGCTGTATCAATTTGTATAATACTAGGTCAAGAGACAAGTTGTAAATGGCTGCCAGAGGGGAGACGGATTTCCTCGTGTGCCATGGATCTGTTGAGTTAGGAACCAATTTGTTGCAGCTTGAGGATTGTAATCATTTGCGGTGACTAATGCTGGTGTGCTTCTGTACAAAAGCTGTTGCCAAGTGTTTTTTTGTTTTTTTGCCTTTGCTGAAATAGACAACTCCGAATCTTGGGTGGATCTAAAGACACAGATGATGTACTGCAGTGATTTATCTAATACTGGAGAGCGATACATTTTACATTGCCATTTTAGACATTCAGCAGATGCTCTTACCCCAAGTGAATTAAAGCAAAGTGCACAAGTAGAATCAGTCATGTTCATGTGTCACCAACATTGCAAGCAGCCAAATATGCACACAAGTCAAATAGACAGCTGAGATGATTTAATATTCGGGTTTTACAGATTCAAATTCAAAACATGAATAAAACTAGTTTTTCCACAGCTATTTGTCTAACTTGCCTCTATAGGCTTCTGTAGGCACTTCATTATTCAAACACATTAGCATTCCATTTATGGCAGTTTTTTAATTCATCCCATGTACTTATGGGGAGAGGCCGCTTTTGTGGATGTGGATTTGACATTGAGACAGTTGAGTTGTGTCTTTTTCTGTTTGGAGTCTCGTCTAATCTGACGCTTTTCCTTTTTGATTTGAAAGGACAGGGGAAAAAAGAGAGCAAGACAGAGATGAGAGCTCAGATAGCCATTTGTTAAAGTCGCGAGTCCCCAAGAGCCTTAGAGACTGAAACTCTCCCTTTCTAGCCATGAGGAAGAAGGAGGGGTGTTTACCAGCTTGCAAGGACGGGAGAGTCGCTGTTTGTTACAGTTTGATATTTTCAGATCGCATTACGGAGGCACTTATTTTTCATGCCGTCGACGTCTGGCAAATCTCAACCCTCTTAGGAAAATATCAGCCGGTATTAAGACTTGGCCTGATAGAGGAGAAGAGGAGGGAAAAAGAAGACAGCTGTTGGGTGGAGAGTGTGAAGTCGTTTATCATCGTTGTGGGTGGCGGAGGGGAAGGCGGAGGAGGGGGTAAGGGGTCGTCCCCGGGGACTCCTCCTGTGGCGGCTCAGATCTTGTCTCGGCACAGGCTCGGTCGGGATAATAAAACCTTAACAGGCGTTAACTGAGTGAGTCACAGTGAGGTATTCCTAATGGCCCGGCTTGTCTGGGGCTCCGCAGATACAGCGTGATGGACCGGGCCGCTCCAAAGCGCGCTCCAGCTGAGGTCCTACAGCTGTCACTCACCGAGATGACTAGTGACCTTTTGACCTCCCCCTGTGCAGGATTGTTGTGTCTGCCAGACTGCTGGCCTTGCCCTTTTGAAGACCGCTGAGAGCTGCGAGGCATTGCAACGCCACTGGTTGAGTTACAGACTGCATAGGAGCTGGAGTAATGGACATTTCAGATAGCAGTGAGTCATGAATGAAACACTGTTGAAATTTAAAATCGGACTGCGTAATCCATTTGAGGCTGAAATGTGATTCTTACAGTCACAAGGAAACGGCATTTCCTACTTCTGTAATTTAATATATTTCCAGGTTGAAACATGATGTTGGGGTGGGCCATAATGCACGGAGGGAGTGCTCAAAAGTCTAATCTAGGATGGTGTTATTGTTTGCAGTGCTCTCAACTTGATTTTATTTACCTCAAAGCTGTTCTTTTAATTGGCTAAAATTAAATCCCCTTTCTTATTCTTCCTCTTGCAAGGAACAGTGTTTTCTACAAGCACTGCATGGCTGTTGGCCAGATGATAACTGACTCTCATCCAGCTGCTGCATTATGAAAACGAAAGTGAAACTTATGTTTCTATGCTCCAAATGTGGATGTGTGCTAGACAGTAAGCTGATACGTTTTAGTTGTCTGAAGTGTAAAAATGTCCAACTCTCAGATAGAAGGTGAATGGATAGCATTACTCTGCTGGCTGGTATACAGTTATTGTTTGGCATTTTATTGAAGTAATTAGTGTTGATTTCTGTTTGGATATACTCTATATCCAGATATGGAAAACAGAGTATATATCCATGGCCATTAAGTAGCTACTAAAAATAATATGTTTTCCAGTAAAGCTAATGAGATTTTGATGTAAAACTACAAGAAAAAAAATATTTTATGGGATTTATTGTAAAATAGGCGTACATTAAGATATAGAGAATAAGCAATAACAATGTGAAAAAGTAATTTTTTATTTCAGTGTGACTTTAATATCCAATGTTAATACTTAGTGTGGATGCATCACACCAGAGACACAACTTGATTGGTTCATTTTTTGAAATAACGCTTGGCATTCTCCACTCTGTGTGTTAATCTCAACACTGCAGGTGGTATTAGCGGCGAGTCACATGACGCATGAATTTGCTCTCATCGGCATATTGAGCCTAATAAAATACACATATGTTACGATAAGGCTCTGTCTTATCTGGATCATTTTCTTATCGCTCTGTTTTTAGCTGATAAGCATCAAATCTGCCGGGGCAGATTTCTGTCGCTGTGCACCTGCAGTAACAATAGACAAGGCTTAAGGTTGGAGACCAAAGAGGATTTTAGATTAGATCCTTCACCGAGGCATTATTACAGTAGTCTGTGGAGAGAGGCACTTTAACTCCTGGCTTTTTTGAATTATGGTAGCAGTTTTCAGATTCAGAACACCAGAAGGAAATATTTACTTGGCTTAGCTCGGCACACAAATACACAGCAGACGAGATTTTTAGGAGTTCGACCCAGTGGCGTTTTTCCCAATTTTTTCTTTTTTACCTATCTTATCTCTCTGTAATGGGCTGAAAGAAGTGCCACGGGTTCATGTCTGCTTAACTTGCTCTTTCAGATGGCTTCCTCCCTGTACTCTATATTTAACGCCACCGCATTAAATTTTAACCGCGAGCCTTGATTGCTTACATTGTGAAAGGCTCTCATCTCCTTTAGCAAAGATGCATTGCCTAGGGTATCGTGTCCCATGACGTGAATAAGATATGATATTGCCTTGGCTTGTTGAAATAGAGACGAAATGGGAAAAGTGGACGTGGGCAGGTTCTTAGCCAGGGAGCGGGTTGAATGGGTGGGATCAGATGGTGCAGTGGTGGCTCAAAAGGCTGAAGAGTGTAGTCTGTATTTGCAGTGTTTGATGTTTGGATTAAACTCATGAGCGCCGTCCCCTCTGCCTTCCATCTCTCCTGTCAAAGTATACGATTTCATTAAAAGCAGGAATGCCTTGAAAAACGAATGAATCAATGAATACAACTTAAAAGAGAGAATATTCCGTGTGGAGAGTTTACCAGATGTGGATTTTTTTCTCTCTGGGGAGAATATGAACCTAGTGTTGATATAACCACTCCTCTTTATTCCTGTTTGATGAATAGCTGAGCCGCATTTGAGCGTCTGCTAGGTTACAGTCAAAGCTGCAATATGCAACTTTTTTGCCTTGTGGCGGTGAATGCTTTTGCCAGTCCTGAACCCAACATTTGTCACTCACCTTGATGGAACTCTGTAGGATAATCCACTGTAGCTGTGTAGAAATGTTCCCCATGTTTTTCAGTGGGTCTTGTCTGCTGCATGTTTAGCTTTGCTGTACTTTCTTTCTTTCTTACTGCTTTCCTCCATTGTTGTTATTGCTATGAAGTCCCTGCACTGTTGCTGCTAGCCTCACCTTGATAGCCACAACCAGCTCACCACTGGCCACACTAATATGACACACACAGTATATGCTCCAACACATCCCCATGCCTTTATGTAGGCATGAACACACAGGATCACAGACATACAAGTATTTCTTATTATTTTAATGTGAAAAAAGTTGCGTATTGCAGCTTTATCACTATTCATCGCTTCATCATTTCAGGGTGTTTTTTTATTGTTTCGAAAGTTGCCCAGCGAGTTAAATGCAGAATGCTTAGTGTGTCCACACTAAGCACAGATGATGAATTTCCTCTGCCCCGTCTGGCTGAACCTGTAGCCGACTTGGGCTGCTCCCCAGATCGCTTAACAGTGGGAGCTCTCCCACAGCCAGGGCCGCCTCTATCTCTCCCTCTCTCTCTCTCTCTCTCTCTCTCTCTCTCTCTCTCTCTCTCTCCCTCCCTGTGTTTGTCTCTCTCCCAGTGGGCGACAGAGACCCACAGGAAGCCCCTGTCAGCTGCCCCAGGTCCAGAGCGAGCGGTGCAGGAAGTGACCATCAATCCCGTCTCATTTCCTCTGCTCTGGTCCCCTGGCTGCCGGTTTTGGACCCAGCGCTGCCCGAGCCGCACGCCATCAATATGCGCTAATGATAGGAATTAGCAATGAACCACTGGACGCTGACATTAGGCAGATCAGCAAGACGCTTGTTCCCCTAGTTAATGGTACGAGGGAGGCTGCTGGAATATAAGAGTCGCGCCCCTACACAGATTAGGACCAGATTGAATTAGCTGTGGCCGGACGAGTATGGGAGAAGCCTGTGGTGGTTTGCATGGGACGAGGGTACATGTGGAAGGGCTTAGAGAGTTGAATGGCAGAGGAAGTGGAGCGGGGTTTACAGTGGGTTGAGAAGTCCCAAGTGATCTGCAAAGCACATTTTTTCCATGATCACCTCTTTGTCCTGTCTGTAACAAAGGCAGGAAACATCATGCTCAGAAGATGTCTGTGGTATTTTACAACAACAAAGAGTGGTCTACATCCAAGAGCTCGCTTGACTTAACTTAGGGTACGGCTACATTTACATTGTAGGCGTTTAGCCGATCCAGAGCAACTTACAAGTACGCATTTCAAGCAGCTAGTAGGGAGTGCAAGGGTCAAAACCACAGTGCCCAGGCTATATACTGTATGTGACGTGCTCCTGTGTCCCTAGAGGGTTTGATGTGATAGAAAGGTACTAGGTAAAGATTTAAGAGCCAGGCAGAAGTGGGCAAAAGTGACGGAGTTAACCTTTTTGTTTGCAAAGGATTGAGGGATTAAAATTATTTAGCCTACCCTCAAGTCCATAGTTAATAGTGAAATGTGCCTCCTCATGTCAACCGTCTGTCAGTCAGTAGCATTGACCTCACGCCGACCTTTAGCTGGAGAGGATGTTGTAGCCCGGGGCGAGAGACAACCACTGTGGACAAATTCTCTGGTATTTCTTTTTATTTAGTTTGCCGGGGAATGTCAGTGGGAGGGAAAGGCGCATGCCCTCAAGGCAGGCAGCAGAGGAGCTCGAATGTAAGAGGGCGAAAAACTCGTAAACATTGGTGGGAACTGACTAGTTTGCTACCTTGTAGTGCTTTCATATAGCGTTGTTGTTAGGACAAGAATGTGGATCTCGGGGAAAGTGCACTTTTCAGGAATGCTCAGTTTTTTTTCTTTGACAGCCTTGTATTCTTGAGATTATGGTTTTTGAACGGGTTTGAATTAGGGCTGAGCAATATTGACAAAAAATTGAATTGTGATTATTTGACAGAATACTGAAATTGCGATTTAAAAGGTTTTCTTGTCATAGCCTACATTTTTTAGAACTTTAAAATTGCTTAAAGAAAAGTGATTTTGTTAAAAAAGTAGATGTCAGTGTGCAGGATTGACTGAGTTTGAGTATGATGAAAGGTTTTTCCCAATATTGTACTTGATTCATGGACCAAGGATTAGCCGCAGCACTAAAACACCATGTTCAGAAATCCAGTTTGGACGCCGCTCTCTCTTAAGCAATTAACTGCAGCCTCTGCAATGTGGAAATTGCAGAAGTTCATACTGTGATTTCGATATTTTTTTTTTGTTCAGCTCTAGTTTTAATGGACCCAAGAGTCACGAAGCTCATTCAACACATGTAAAATGTCACTTCAAACAATAACAAGAACACCAAAATGTTGTCACAAAACTGATCCCAAAACTGGTGTCATGGCTTTGGCCTGCTGAGCCTCTTCTGCCTCTTTCTAAAAAGTGCCGTTGCAGTCCAGTGTGTCAACACCAGTCCTCATGAACCAGCTGGAGTTGATTTCTCCAGACGCCTCCCCCCCCCCCCCCCTTATCCTCCTTCCCTTTTCCAACAAGTTGTCATATTGGGAAGTTACTGTCTCGCTGCCAGTGAACGGCTCTCTCCCCCTCACGTCATAAATATTGCAGGCTTTTGCCAGCCGAGGCCAGACGTCGTCAGGATATTGCCCCGCTTTTAGCACCAGGAGGACTTCCGCTTCCCGGCTCTTTGAACCAGGCGGCGCAGGAGACAAGAGACGAGGGGCGTAATTGCCAGGGTCGGAATGTGCCGCGCGCCAATTAACAGGCAGCCTCCTTTGAAAGAGAAGCATTGTAGGGGTGGGGATGACTTTCTGCCGCCATTGTCGGGCTCCTGATTGAGGCCTCTTTGAGGGTGGGAGGCAGCGCTTGTTGAAACATCTTACAGCTGAGTCTCTCCGAGCGCCGCGCCGAGAACACAGAGAGCTCGCGGCAGCGGGAGAACATCCAAAAGCGATCCTCTCAAATACCTCAAAAGATATTGCTGGCACATCATTTTCACTTTCTTTGTATTGGATTTCATTATTAAAATCGGGCGAGATATTATCGAGAGGCTTTCGATTCAAATCTTCCCTTTTGGCAGCCTTTTCTTGTAAATCAGAGGAAAAAGTGAGATTTTAAGGGTGAGTATTTTATTTTTTGTAACCTCTCTGTCAGTTTCTTCCCTCTGTGTCCCACACAAGCATTACATCACGCCGAGCTCGCTGGGTCGGGTTTACATCCGAGACCTTCAAAGGGGACGCAGCCCTGTTTCCTAGCTTTCTCCTGTTACAGAGAAAGCCCGTCAGATCTCGGCGCCGCGGTGCGCCAGCCCACATCAAACGGAGGCTAGGTTAGACGGCCACTCATACAGAAAATGTGTAGGTTGCATTATAAGCGACGAGATAGGCTCGCCAGCGACGGTGTGCAGCGGGTAGATTGCATTGTTTCCCATAATCACGCCTACATACGGCTTTCAGAAGAGGGGGTGCGGCGAACTGCTTTGATATTATAAATTCCCAAGGCAGTGCGAGGCTGTAACGGCGCAAACAGCGTTTTGTTGTCTTTGATATCTAAGAGGAAAATTATTTATCAGTTCCTCAACATCTTGCCATGTTGTGTGGTGCTTTACATCATTTTACAGTGTTCACACTACGGTCCTACTGCGAGGGAAACGGCTTTTTCGCAGCAACTCCTCTCGGTTTCATACCAAACATTTCCACGTGTGCGTTTGAAAGAAGGGCCCCGTGCTTTTGCAGCGTGTGGGAAGAGAGGAAGAGGAATGCGCGAGCCCCAGCCCCCCCCCCCGACTACCTCTAGCCTGTCGTTACCCAGCATGCCGAGGGAAAGGGGAATTGAAAGCTCTGTTCAGGAAACTCGGCCGACAGAAGGCGGCCTCCGTGTCAGGAGGGCCACAGCTGTTTTGCGGGGCAGTTGATCTGCTCCCTGTGCCTTCATGAATCACTCTGCCTCTGAGCTGCGACTGGCTGGGGGATCTTTATATGGAGCACAGTCGGATTTACAGTGGGATGGTAATTGTAAAGAGTAATCGTTAAGAGATTAGTCTCATATTGGTCTGGTTAGCGCTAATCCAGTTTACGGCTTTCCCCTGCATCACACTAGAGGAAGATAAGGAAGTGGTCAGTTTTAAATAATTCAGTTTTGATATGACATATTCTGTGTTTTCTGAATAAAGTGACTTGAAATTGTTGAGTGATTGAATGTGTATTGTATATTTGTAGTGATATGAGTAGACTGCTGTGTGCCATATGGTTCAGTACTGTGTTACTTTGCAAGTTGTCGATGCCTCTGCATCAGTGCCACCAAGACAAATTCTATTTATTGTAGTCGGTGAATAAACTCCCTCTGATTGTGATTACATTCATATTTGATATGGTTTTTCTGTATGCATTCCCCCCCCCAATGGGCGAGGCCAGGCTTATGTCAGTTTTTATACAAACAACGCCACCATTCACAAATACATCAAAGCGGGGCCTGGAAGTGCTGTGTGCAAATGAGATTCAACAGTGTGAAAGTGTTTAGGCATGCATTGTTAGGGGAGAGGCGGCGGCAGCAGCAGCCCGGGCCACACAGAGGTGCCTTTTTTTTTTGCGTCGGCTGTTACCTTGCCGCGAGGGCGCCGCGCTGAGACACCGGCGACATAGATTTGCGAAGGATTCTGGTTTCTCTTCGCTTTACCGATGCGGCCGGCCTCTGCCTTTTTTGTGTTATTATGAAGATGTGTCCTTGTCCTTGGAGCGGAGTGTGTGTGTGCGGTGCCTTCAGGACTACAAAGCCGGTCTTGCAGGAAAAGCGCAGAAATATCGCTTTATTAATTCAGTCCCTCAAGGCATAGCCAAGCCCCTTTTTGGTCGACTTGGTGTTTCTGAAACCATGTGGACCAGGAAGGAAGCCACTCTGCCACTTACTCAATCTCCCCTCATGACAGCTGAATGACAGGCAGAGTTGCCATACTGAAATTGGAATAAAAGCCACCAATTAATCACATTAAGCTACTGTCTGGATTTTGCCAAGACGGGGAGATCTTATGCCAGCTCCGTGCTGGCAGCGCTGTAATTAAATTATATTAAAGCCTAAATACTGCGCTTTTTAAGTTGTGTCGAATAAAGCATCTCAATGGTCTCGTGTGATCTGAACAATGTCGACGCGACGCTGATTAGAGCGCGCTCAGAGAGAGAGCTGTGTGCTTTGTTGATTCCTTTTGTTGTCATTAAAGGCTGCGTTATTGCCTTGCTGCAGGAGGATTTTCATTTCTCCTCTCTTTTATGGACTAAAATGCCTGTGGCCTATTTTGAGCTAATGTACTCCCGGGCGCTGGAGGCCTATTGTGTTTCCTGTAGACAATCTTTTTAGTTACACAGCCTTTTGCTCCGATTAGACCCGCTTCCACTCTCTGTCTGTATGATCTGCTGTCATGGCGAACCGCTGCGCTTGATAGCAGCACAAAGGAGACACCCACAATGCACCTCAACCTGGAACGAGAAAACTCTTACGCGGCTCGCCTGGCATGCCGGGCCTTTCGCACCTCGCCAGCGTCTGAACCCGTCAGTTAACATATTGGCTCCGCTTCCCCCTGTTATGTGCCTGATGCGATCTGCCAGCCGTGTGCAGTTAGCTGTTGAAACATGTAAGAGGCTGGCTGATGGAGGAGATGAGCATCCTAAACAGACTGCGTTATTAGGTACACAGCTGGAAGCTTGCAAGCCTCTCATTTGTAGCGCCGCGATGGGAGCATAAACAACGGTGTAATCTCCCCGACTTCAATGATGTAATCAGCGGTAAAAACTGGCGGCGCTCCGTTCCGAGCGGGGGTGGGGGGGGGGGGGTCGCGGTGCTGATGCAACGCGCCGGCGCCGCTGTCGAGCACGCCATAAGAAAATAACCCTCCATAAGAAAATAACGCTCGCGCAAGTGCGGTCACGCGGGACCAGTTTGGCTCCGATAAATGATCTGGATTTGTGCAGGTTTCGTGTTCGAGGACTCCCCTTACAACGTCGTGATTGAATGATGGTGCGATAAGATGAAGTTTATTGATTCCTGCTGGGAAATTGGATAATGCGTTGAATGCGATGTGCTGTTTGCAAAAGTGAAATATGCAGTCCACTGTTGGTTCTATGTCTTTTTCACTTCATCTGGACGCCTGTCGCTCTTCGCGCCATGCGTTTTCAGCACACCGCTCTGCCACCCAGACAATTAGTGTGTCATGATTATCCTCTGTGAATGAAGTGCCTCTGATTATGATACAGCATATCCTCTTTCCCCCCCCCCCGATCCTCTGCTGTCGGCGCGTTGTTCGAGAGGCTTTTATTGGCTGCGTGTCAGTATTTAGACTACCTGCGATTGGCTGTTTAGGGGCCCGTCGAGCCATGTGGACAAACAGCGGAGTCTCCGATTAATAAGGGGTGAATGGCAGTCCGCAGGCCTATTACCGAGCTCATTAACCTGCCAGCTGCCCCTGAGCGCGCACACACACACTCACTCACTCACACACACACACACACACAGTAACACAGGCAGGCATAGGCCCTGTTGCAACAGAATTGGGTAGCTCAAACTGATGCAAACACTGATAATGTCTTCAACATGATGCAATCTACTGTATGCGAATTAGACTGTACAAAAGGAAGGAATCATAGCAGTGGGTTAGAATTGAATGTTTGCAAGGTTTTACTTGCTTATCAGTGCAGAAATTAATTCCTCATGTATCATACATTTTGTATGTGGTTTGCTTCAACATAGCTTAATTATGTGTATTTTTAATGCTTTATTTCTGCATTTAAATTTGTATCTATTTGATTCAGATTGCACTTGCATCTGAAATTAAAGTAATAATCTGCAACATTTTCATACTGTTTAAACAACTGCTCTCGGTTGCTGATTGATTTAACACAATAGTGACTGAACCTATAGCCAGTTCATGAAAGATTTTATGTTTCTGTTTTTTTTGGAATATAGCCAGACAGAGAAAAGAGCGCCACTTACAGAAACATATGCATTTGCTGGACGTTTTCATCCAGAGCACCGTTCAGTATTATGAAAGCATTACATTTTCCAGCATGGGTGGCCCCATTGGGAACTGAACCCCTAGCTTCTGACGGTGTTAGTGCCATGCTCAATGTACTGAGCTAATAGACCGACACTCAGAACCAAACTTGTGATTTATGAGTAAAAGTGTTGGCTGGCAGCACGGCATATAAAACACGTTCCCTCTCTGAGCTTCTCACACTAAATTTCACATTATTCCTTTGTGGTTTTAAAGAGAATGTGTGACACGGCGGCGTATGAGTGGTATTAGATTCACATTATTGTGCCGCCTGTTTTTTTTTTACTGCACTGTATCTTGATTGTACTTGATCTAGCATATATATTGCGTTGCAGGCATGGCGTGATTAACCAGCTCTCTCTCCATTAAGTTTCCATGACAGTGGAATGTGCGGCCCAGGAAGGTCGCAGAAGAGATAAGTACTACTTACCATATTCAGCACCGTTTGAACTAGGTAATTATATTCAGCCGGAGACGTTTCTCCTCGCCCTCCCCCACAGTTCCTCTCTCTCTCTCCCTCTCTCTCTCTCTGTGTTTCTTCACGGCTAGTTTAAGCGCTGGTGTTGAGCTTTAACAAGGCCGCTTTTGTCCCAGATAAAGCTTCTAGACAGCACTCATCAGCGCGGTGTGAGAGCCCTGCCTGCCGGAGCACAGAGCGCTGCCCCGGGGGCATCTTATCACTCCACTGGCAATCACAAATACCCACTGAGATAGATAGGCTTCTCAGTACTCTCTGTGGGGAGCCCTTCAGCCCAGAAAGATAGCTCCGCTCTTTCTGCAAACACGTCTGACTGGCAGCTTGGCAGACACACAAACATAAAAATACAGAGAGAAAAGCGAGTAAGCTATTGACAGACAGATGCCCGCAACCCACACAGAGAAGTGTCGGTCTCTTTCTACGCATGCACTGATTGACAGATTGGCAGACAAGATGGGAATGCAGGCGGACAGAAAGCCAGACATATGCATATAACACGCATGGAGATGTCCGCGCATGTATGCAGACACGCACACGCACACACACACACACACACAGTGGCAGGCGGGCTCTGGCGCGGTCACGCATGCCACACACTCCCACACAGCAGCGCAGTGTGCCTGCATTCTTGCCATATTTTTCTTGGAGCCCAAGAATGGGGGAAGTTTGGCTCGCTGGGAACGGCGAATTTTCATGCGTCGCGCCCGTCGGATCCAAACGCCGATTCCTCACCTCTCCAGACTGCCAGTCATTTTTTTTGCCCCCCCCCCCCCCGACAAAGGGACCTTGGTGTTGCAGACAAGCAGCACATTCATGCGGAGTGACGGCAGGAGGACAGGTCTATAAGGAAGCTGGCGGGGACGGCGGCGGGCAACAGCTACTATAGCGGCGGTTGCGGGCCGCGACTCGCCGGCTACAAGCTGTCAAACACTTCACCACACACACACACACACACACACACACACAGCCTCTGCCTTTTCACACATCTCTACATGCAGAGAATGTGCCGAGCTGGGGTATCGCTCTTCAGATTGTCCGGTACACTTGCGTTTGTTGTCGTTTATAACTGCGAATGATTATTTTGTGCCATTATACTGGTCTTTGTACAGTTTGGCCCGGGTCACTTTAACACTGTGAACCTGTCTCTACATACACACCCATTATAGCCACTTCTTCTAATAGAGATATCACGGTCTATTTCATTTGTTAGTAAAATGATATGGTGCCGGTGTCATGTAATTACATACGCTCACTCTGTGCTGTATGATAAATGTATACCACTTAGTGCCTTTGGGGGGGCGGGGGGGGCGGGGGGGGCGGGGGGGGGGGGGGGGGGGGGGGGGGGCAGATGGTCTGTTATTATGCTGTCAATGATTCCGGCAGAAACAGACAAGCCATTTGTCTCCATATTGTAATGAGTCAATGTTTCGAAACAGTAATTACCTTTTCGACCGGTTGACAAATGACAAGAACACTAGCATGCCGGTAGACACACAAGCACGCACACACACACACACACACACACACACACACACACACACACACACACACACACACACACGCCGGCT
The DNA here is from genome assembly GCF_046629955.1 of Centroberyx affinis. Classification (NCBI taxonomy): domain Eukaryota; kingdom Metazoa; phylum Chordata; class Actinopteri; order Beryciformes; family Berycidae; genus Centroberyx; species Centroberyx affinis. The sequence continues at coordinate 38,691 of NW_027281547.1, read as the reverse complement.
CCTCGGCAGCGCTCTTGACGGGGCCGGGGTCGCGTTGACCTTCGACCTCTGCTGTCACATCTCCATTGATTCCCTTCCTGGATCAGACCTCATTATGTGCGGAGCAGCCATCCGAAGCCAGCCCTGCAGCCCGCTTCCCCCCGGGCCTCCCCTTCCCCACCTGGCAATCGACGCGCCTCTCCTCTTCCGGATTGTGTCGAGATGTGACTCAGCTAGATTTTTTTTATTTTTTTTATTTGCACTTAAAAATGAAAGCACGCGTCTCCGGTAAAAACACGCTGGAAATAAGATTTCTCTCTCCCTCGCAAGATGTGCAGTAAACACTTCACATCCGCCGCTATCCTGGCAATCCGCTTTTTTGACAAGGATGTCACTATCTGAGCTGCCTGCTGCCTGTGTGATTTCAGTGCACCTGTGGTTGGATCCTGTTTTCATAGCTGTTATATGTTGAGTGGAGACGCATTGCAGTTCCACTTTGTTGTCAATGTGGCCCGAATGCGTCTCTGACCCCCTAGGGAGCTGGTTTGGGCCGATGGGATCTTTCGGTGCGTCTTTGGGGTTTGGGGTTTTTTTTTTTTTTTTGCTCTATCCAAATACCATCCGCTCACCCAGGACGTATGGTAATGCCAGTTTTAAAGGGGCTGTAAGCGAACACACCCCGACTCTCCACACATCACTCTTGAGTGGCACCCAGAGGAAATAATGAAAAGCCATTGTGTGTCATCGCCTCCCCCCAGAAAAAGAAGGAACATTTAAAGGGAGTGAGTCTGGAGGATAGAGGAGAGTTTGCTTAAAGGACAGTCAGGAGAGGTGCCGTGTTTTGACTGGAGGTAAATGTCACAGTAATGTCAACCGCTTCCAATCCATAAGAAGAGGAGGGGAAGGTTAAGTTGTTTTATTTATTTATTCAGTTTTTTTTGGTCGGGGAGCATACCGTCGGGATGAGTTGCGTGCCGAGGAAAACTCCTTGTCGAGGCGGCGTGAGCTATCAGCGGTATTAAGCTGTTGCGAAAGAGACAATTTAATTTTTTTGCAATTAACTTTCCGGAAGGTCAGCCATTCACACGTCTCGAGGCAAGGGTGCGCAATCGATATTACACGCTTGCTCTTTTCACCGCTGAGCTCCTGTCTGTCTCGCGGGGGCAGCGAGGCGGATCCTGACGTCTTCAGCAGATCATCAGTCTTTGTTTACACATGCGGCGTGAAAGCTCCTGTAACAGGTAAACGCGGCGCTACGCCGAGCGCACCGGTCGGGCTCAAACACCGTTTGAATGTAATTACTGTTTGCTTTAAACCAGATGGCTGGGGTTCACTGCCTCAGGAGATAAATTGGGTAAATTAGCTAAATTGTCAGCTGCAGAGCGGTATTGACGTTTTAAAATCCTTCCCCATGATATAAACTTAGGAATAGATTTTTATAAACTTATTGGGTTTTATAAATAGGCGAAGGCACGTGTCAAGTCTGGTATGTGGTTGCCGGGCCTGCAGCAGGGAGAATGGATTCAGCACATGCTCATTTAATGAATGTGAAAGGCACGATTGAATCTTTATTAGATAGTAAGATAGATGATGTATGTGCATTTTAAGAGACATTAACAGGCCCTCAAGTTGCTAAGGAAAAAATGTTAGTTATGTAAAGGAACTCGTTGCATGACTGACGTGTTATAAGATAGAAGATCCCCATAATTCCAGGATCATCGGTTCAATTCGAACCCAATTCATCCCATTTGCAGATAATATGTGGAAATGACTCTTTTATTTGAAACTTCTCAGAGCAGCAGATGGTGGGGGTTTACCGCATAAGGGCAATTCAGGCCAGTTGTTAATCGCAGAAAGGTGTTGACATTTAAATACTCCCCTATGATTTTAGCAACATTCCTGCGCTCATTGTAGCGCTCTACCCCGTCTGCTCCTCCAGGCAGGCTAAAACAAACACTACGCAGTATTTGCGCAGGACTGCAAAGGAAGCAGCTACATATGGAGGACGGCTTATCTGGCTTCCGCATAGCTAACGGTGCTTGGGCGCATCGGACTAGCCTCGATCCAGCTGTGAAGCATTGATTTGTGGGCCGGGGGCTCGGGCGGCGGGCCTGGCAGGGGTTCGGCTACACAGGTATTTACGGTAGGAGGGGCAGAACGAACGATTCCCTCCACTGTTAGAGGGACTCCGGGGGGGGGGGGGGTTGCATCACTCCGGCTGAATGTAATAGGAATAAAATGAAGTGCTGCTCGGCTGAAAAATGGGGACAGGAATGGCAGTGCCGGTTTTATAAGGCCGTTTGAATATTAAGTCGGCGGACATGAGGGGAAAGGGCCTCTTAAAAGTCTATACCCTGATGTCATTAAGCAGGCTGAGGCAGGCAGGGAGAGATTGAATGGGTGGGAGGGTAAGAGCCGCTCCCCGGAGAGTCAGCAAGATATATGTTTCACTCCATTTGATGGTCTTTGAACTTTAGTATATGTGTGCGATATTACTTTTTATAGCGGCAGTAAAAAAAAAAAAAAGTTTTTTTGCGAAGACCCACAAATCCGGGTCGGCCCGATGGGCCCCGGGTCTCGCGCTGGCAGGGCCCCGGGACGCGCTGCCAGCTTTTCCTCTGCGAAAACATAAACAGACAGTCAACAAAACGGCTGATCCATTGCTCTCTCTCTCTCCCTGCATAATGCCCCCGTGGAGAGGAGAGGAGAGGAGAGGAGAGGAGAGGAGAGGAGAGGAGAGGAGAGGAGGATCAGAACGTAGACCCGGAGACGGAGGCAGATGCATGAGCTGCGGATGAGTTTGGGGATTTTATCATAGTATTTATTGGATTATGGGAATACCCACATCCTGATTCTTGCTCCCAGTAGTGCAGCTTTTCCTCCCTCTTTCCAGTATTGATCTCTTCTTTTTCCTCACCCTGCACCTGAGGTAAGGTTACCGCGGATGTGCATACGCTATTCTCTGTAATCCTGCCTACTTATCCCGCATTCCCCCAAATGAAAATTCATCTCTTCCAGTTAATTGACTCCAACCCCCACCCCCCCCCCCACCCCCGCGGCCCCGCAGAGCATTGGAGTAGACTCAGCTGTCAATTCCAGATTATATTGTACCGTGGTAGCAGAGAGGTGCTATTGTGTTTATCTGTAGTGACAGCTGGCTCGAGGCAGCGGGGGGGTGGGGGGGGTGGGGGGGGAATAGATCTGTCACAGCGCCCGGTCTGTCCGCGATACGGCATCTGTCCAGACACTTCACCTATGGCCGGGGCCGACTCCCGCTGCACCTCACCCTCTCTCTCTCCCTCTCTCTTCGCCTCCCCTGTTCCTCTCATCCTTCTCTCATCTCTCTCAAGGATCTCTTGGAGGAATGCGGTTCGCTCCCTGCAGCCGCACATCTTGTTCATTTCCGATGTGCTTCTTATGGGCGATGTGAGCCTGGGTGTGATCCGGCAGGTGGGCCAAATCTCCCTTCCAATTACTCCTCCTCGCCTCCAGCAAAAAAAAAAAAAAAAGACTCCCCTGGACGTCCCGCTGCGCAAAAGTGCCAATTCACCACTCGCTCACTATTATTTCATCATGGCAGCGGTGCAGCGATAGGAAAAGGCAGCGGGGTGAATCGCAGTTCGCTCTCCGCTCTGATTTCGCTCTTAATTTTCACGGTAGGGGGGGGGGGGGTCCTGTAATGAATCGCTGCCCCCCCCCTTGCAAACCCGCTCTTCCTTCCACACACACACACACAGGGCTTCTACGGGGTCCGGCCTGATGCCTCGGCAGCTCGTTTCATTTCTCCCGGGGTTTTTTTTTTGCGGGCGGGCGGGGGAGGGGGGGGGGGGGGGGGGCTGCATTTTTCAGGCTCCGCGCTACGTACCGAGGCAGATAACTCAGAGCGAGCGCCAGGCTGATTAAACGCTCCGCCTCAGCGCGCCACGGAGCGGGGGAAACATTAGATCCTCCGAGCAAGGGTCGAGGCGGAAGGGGAACACGCCTCCGTTTGTAAAGTCAGAAAGTCAGTTTGTTTTTTGTTTTTTTTCCCCCGCCCGCTCCGCTAAGCGCCCGCCCGTCTGTTCGCAGCTCTCGCCGCCGCGTTTGATGTGTTTTCTCTTTTGCTACTTCTGCGGCGCTGTGTTGACATTTGACCGGAGTGCTTCTGTAATCTGTTTTTCTCCTCGCGCTGCCTGCGAGCGGGAGCTGTATAAACATGTCCTTCCTCGGCGGGAGGCGAATGGATCACTCCTCATTACAGGCGAAGGCAGGGAGACGAGAGGCCGTTTGATCCTACTGAGTGGAACCGGGGCCTGACGTGCACACACACACACACACACACACGCACGCACGAAAGCCTACCTGGCAGGTGGTGTAGCTTGTAAAGCAGGGTGGATAACAACTGAATCCTGAGGTGAGAAACCCAAGCAGCCAGGTTTCATTTCTTTACCTGTCTCCCGTAAACTGCCGCTAGCGCACTTTTCACGAGACTCACCCTCACATCCGGATTCATCTGTCGTCACCTAAGAGGAAGTAACGCCGTTTTTTTTTTTTTTTTTTCCCATCACACTTCACACTCGACTTGAACACGTTTTGACAGTACTCTCGGCCCGGAGTGCTGTTCCCACCTCGGGTCCCGTCCCACGCCTGAGAGCGCAGCGCCGGGTAACGCCTGAGCGGGCCGGGTGGCGTGGCCGGCCCGGGGGGGGGGACCCGCCATCACCGCGGGGGCGATGAGTCGTCCTCGGGCCGGGCCGGCCGACGCTGTGTACTTTTACACGCCCCGCTGGGTGACTGACAGGCCGCTTCCTGAAGGGAGGCGGCCTTTGGATTCAATCTGCCAATACAACAGATATTTTGTGGCAATATTCGGTTCATTTTCCCGCAGAATTTGATTCTTGTCAGGGTGGAAAAGCCTCTGAAACAGCATTTAGACACTAAAACTCCACTACTAATAATAATAAACATATTCATGCATACTTGTATATATGCATAAATGTAGAATCTGTAGAAGAATTATTAACCTGAATCATTTCAGGTTAAGAGCTTCCCAACCAATTAAATATTGATCAATCTGACAATAAATATGTAATCAATCATATCATCATGCATCATATCCATCATATTAGACAACTATCCAATTTTTTATAAAAGGCTAATAGTGTGCTCTCTCTCTCTCCCTCTCTCTCTGTCTCTCTCTCTCTCGTTTACCTTTTCGGCATACTAGACTTTTAAGCAGGAGCAACATTATGAAAACAGTATATAAAATGTAAAATTTCAAAACAAAACACAATTCATTAATGGGTTCACACCATATTGATTTTGGTGATAACTGTAGAATTGTTAATCGTTGTTCAAATAAAGGATGTAATAGTAAACTTAAGGAAGTGAAAGTGCGCTGATAGTTCACCTGCTGTACTTTTAAATGCAGTGATGTAGTGATAGGGGGTTTATTTGTTATTTGTAACCACAGGAACTGGAATATAATACCACCCATAAGTGACAGAGGTATTCCACACTGTTTCACACTATTCTACTTATACCCTTTAGCCTAAAATACCATTAAAGTGTATCGAGTATAAGACTTCCCCGCAAGAAAATTAGAGCAATTTTGAACAGACAATATATTCAAAATGTCTGGGTTTTACCTAAAGATGAAGACTGAATAATATATGGTGAGAAAAGTTTTCTCCAGTGAGCCAATATAGCCCAAGTGAGTAAAGAGGGTGAATAGTTTTACAAACCAGATTTTGTCTGTTATTGGAATTTTATCCATTTAGATAAATCTCTCGACTTTCCACTCCACGTTGATAGGAAAGAGGACTGCGTAGATTAAGACAAGATGAAACTTTTATGATCCCTGTGGGGAAAATTGGATCATTGCAGCAGCATATAGTAATTGGACAGAGCAGGAAACAAAGAATATACATAAATTTGAGTTATTTTCACATTCCCGGGTTTCCAGAAGGCCATACAGATGCAGAGAAAGTGTCTAGAAAGTGTCACTGAAAATGAGTCTGCACACCAGGACTATTCACCTTATCAATGCATTCACTTCATCCATGTATAAGATGTGCAGATTTGCATGTGCATTACTAGCTGTTCACCTTGAGAAACCATATGTAGAGAAAACTTAACCATATGCATTCTCCTTCTTCTTCTTTCCGGCCACAAGCTGCTTCTATAACCTCTAGGCAACAGCCACCCATTCTCTGAAATAAAAAAAAAAATAATAATAAAACAATGTGCAAATGTGCATTATCCCCCAAAAAGCCCAAATAAATCTCCTTTGAACTACCCGTAATAGCACAAGAAAAAGTGCAAAGAGTCCAGGGGGGGGGGTGAATACCTTTTACAGCCACCGCAGATAATAAATCTTGCAAGCCGAGCATATATGATTATGCGGAACATGCAAAAGCTGTAAGGGTACATCGGAGATCACAGTCGCCTCCATTGTAGTGACCACCCCTCTCTCTCTCTCTCTCTCTCTCTCCATCATCTCCAGTAATTATTCACATCCCTCAGGAGTGAGTTGTCAGCCGGCGGTATTGCGAGCCTTGACTGCAGAGCTGTGCGGGGGGGGGGGGGGGGGAACGAGATCAATCTGTGTTCTCCACTCTCTCTCTCTCTCTCTCCTGACACTCTCTCCCTATCTCTCTCTATCTTCCTCCCGGGTGAAGTGGCCCGGTGCCAAGGCCTTGGGTAACACATAATAGATGTCTCTCTCTCTCTTTCTTTCTCGCTCTCCTTTTCCCCCCCAGCGCTGCTCTCTACCTGTTAAACAGAGGATTAAAGAGCACTCGGCAGGGCGCAATTATACTGTACATGAAGCTGGTTGCATCCAGAGTTAAACATAGCCCCCTCTCTCTCTCTCTCCCTCTCTCTCTCTCCCTCCCTCCCTCTCTCTCTGCTCGCTGGCTGGCCTGCTGCAGGCCACTACAGCCTGGAGGTAATTGTATTGCTGTCAGCTCTTGGTTGATGACTTGCCGGCGTAATTGCTTTATGGTTTGACCTCTGGTTTTTCAAACAAGCGTCCCGGTCAAGGATCTGCACTGGGCAGAAGAGAGATGAGGGGGCAGGCTGTGTGTGTGTGTGTGTGTGTGTGTGCGTGTGTTTGGCGGAGGCGGGATAAACATGTTAGCCCTATCTTGTTTTTGCATCACCGCGTGCCCCGATGTTATTCCCGACCGCGTCTTAAAATGCAGCTCTCCGCCTCGGTTTAAAATCAGAATTTAATTGCCAGGTTCGGTAAACGCACAGGAATTTGTCTCGGTGACATTGGTGGAGAAACATTTTGACAGCTTACTGTGTTTCACTGGCACACGAGGACAACAAGACATTGTGCGAGATATTGCTGTTGTATAGTTATTGGACTCCACCTATCTTTGTGCTAAATGTCATTTTCAGTTCTATGCATCGATTTAAAACCTGAATCTGAATCAGTTTAACCACCAACTACGTTAAATATACAGGAATTTCTCTAGTTGACACATGTCACATTTGCACATTTTATGTACTTGGCGGTTAAATTGAGTCAGATTTTAAATTAATGCAAAGAACTGAAAATGACATCAGACACTATCTCTCCACATGTTATTCTAAATGTGAGTAATGTGTGTAATTCACATTTATGAATTAAGTCACATTTAGAATAACATCCATAATCATCCATAATCCATAATCAGCAGCTTGTCATGTGATGATGAAGAACTTTTCGGGAACATCTTACCCACACACCAAACACTCGAAACTACAAAAGACGACCTTGCATCCCACGTCGCCGTCTGCCTCTCTCCTCCCCTCTCATCTGTTCATCCCTCCCTCTGCTCTTTGATGAACCGCCATGTCGCCCAGGAGCGTTGCCTTTGTCTGTAATTACATGGCTCACAGACACACACACACACACACATGGAGGTGGCGAGGTTGACCACCTGAAGCAGCCATGAGGAGGAGGAGGAGGAGGAGGAGGGGGAAAGGGAGATCTGGGAGAAATGCCAGGCTGACAGCTGAGGGACGGAGGGATAGAGGCGTGTGTGAGTGTGCGTGAGAAAGGGAGAATAGGGAGAGTTAGGCGGATGTGTGTGTGTGTGTGTGTGTGTGTATGTGTGTGTGTGGGCAAGGAGGGAGAGGGAGGGAAACAAGTGCATTGTTTGCAGGTGTGAGAGAGAGAGAGGTGTATCGTGTGAGAGATGGCTACATCGCGTGTGTGTGTATGTGTTGGGGCGAGAGAGGTGTATGGTGTGAGTGTGAGAAGAAGAATGAGAAACTGCTGCACTCTGTGTGTGTGTGTGTGTGTGTGTGTGTGTGTGTGTGTGTGTGTGTGTGCGCATTACAGAGAACCAGAAGACTCAAAACAGCCAGGAGGAGGCTAAAAGGGAGAAAGTTAAACTGCTGAGAGAATACAGAAATGGGAATTGCATGTGTATGTGTGTGTGTGTGTGAGAGAGAGAGAGAGAAAGCAAGAAAGAGAGAGCAGACAGGTGCATAATGTGTGTTAACTGCAAAGCGAGTGAGTTGGAGTGAGGGTGGCGTTGGCGGTTCCCCATGGGAGCACACACACACACACACACACACACTCTCAAAGGTGAGGGAGGCCTTTGGTGGCACGTTTCTTTGAGTGCCACACACACACACACACACACAGAGAGGGTGTCAGCCATCTGTATCCAGTCAGGCAAATGGTGTGATGGCATCAGTTCTCAGGCTGACTCACTGGTGAGGGAGCGCTGTGGGTTCGGGTTTTTTTTTTTTTTTTTAGTCCTGAGACGAGAGCCGGTTTTGTTGCCTCTGACAAGACGTCTCATTCTCTGTGTGGCGGCTCTTTTTCCTCTCTGTCACACAGCATCAGCCCTGATTTTTTTTTTTTTTTTTTTTTGGTAATAGGCAGACCGAACACCCACACTCGCATTCCAGCGTGTGTCTCGTTTTAACACGGATTTTCGGAAGAAGTGGTGATTACTTTTAAGGCCGATAAAGCGCTCCAAAGCCAAACATTCTTGCTCGTGCCCAACCTTGTGTCCGTCGGAGGCCTTGTAGCTGTAGAGGGTTAAAGGGACAATACGTGAGGCAAAATGACCATAATAAATCTGCAGGGAGTTGATGGGGTTGTTGATCGGTACCGGTGACTTAGCGGTTTCTTCACCGAGGGCTGAGATTTCTGCTTTTCAAAACTCACCGAATTGAAATTTCAAGAAAAACTCTGTTATTTCCCTTGTGAAATCCACCAGTTTTCTTTGGAAAATGATGACTCAACCCTCCCGGTGTTGATTTAGCAGTAAGGCGGAGAAAGCTGGCTTCTTTTTAAAGGTACCGACACTTACTGCTGCTCACCGTGTCACCGTACTGGCCAGAGGAAACCGGTTTTGATTGGCTGCTGTGCAGGACAGGAGGCTGCTCTGTCTCATTATACGCTTATTAAGCTTTGTTTAACACGTTCTTATAGACAGCAGTAGCCTGGGGGGTTAGGTGCCTTGCTCAAGGGCACACCAGGCAGCAGCAGTTGTTGTTGTTGAGGGAACGAAGAGTGTGACTCATTCACTTTCCAGCGCCGAGATATTCCCAGTAGATCCAGGCATTCGAATCAGCAGCCTTCCGAAAAGTCGAGAAGTTTCCACTGAGAGAGTTAAGAGGTTTTGCGTGGTGTTGCGCTGTATTATTTATACCAGCCACACATCTTTTCAGATCTTCGTAAAGTTCCTTGAGGGCAGAAGTCGTTTTTTTTTTTTTTTGGCTGAGTCAGCAGGGGTTTACCCTGGAGTAAAGATGGGAAAACCTTGTAACGAGAATTTTCATGTTTTTTACTTGAATTTTAAGGTGTGTGTCCTAGGGCTGGACGATATGGTTGAAATCAATATCACGATAATCATAAGGATTTTTTTCGGTATCGATGTATATGACGATATGGTTCAAACAAGCGAAATCACGTTAAATAATCAAATTAATGTTCATCATATTGAACCGAATGGTAATGTTTGGTGTGATGTCAAACTAAACTGAAATTTTCACATAATATTCCGACCATACTTCATTTTGTCTGAGTTTCTAAATAAAATTAGCTTGTTCTCATCAGTTCAGACAGCAGCATTGTGCATCTCGATATCCCAAAATCACCATATCATCACAATATAATCCCACTGAAAGACGATAAACGATAATATTGAATTATCATCCAGCTCTAGTGCGTCCTTTATAGGTTGAGGGAGATTCCTGACCGCTGGGCTCATGAAGCCCAGTCAAACCCCATGACACAAGTTCAGAAATGCACGGCTGGCAAAATTCTTGAGGAACGGGCTTTTTGCAGATGCCAGGTTTTGATGTGACTGCAGACAGATCTGAGCGTGTACCGAGGCTTCACCTCCTCTGTCGGCTGGGATTCCTCCTCTCTGTCAGCCTCCCGCTGCGTGAACAAAGCCGGCTCCTCAGACCGGTTCACCGCGCGGCGGGACGCGCCCGACGTCAGAAAAACACCTCCGCCGTCTTCCCAGTTAGTCGGCGGCGGAGGAAAGGAAACTCGCTTTTTTTTTTTTTTCCTTTTTGTTTTGATTTGCTTTTGTGCAGAAGAGAGCGGGAGAACGACTGTCAAACTGTGAGCTTTCAGTAACAGATGGGGGGAAAAAATGTTTTTATTTCGCCGTTAATATTCAAAACCGACGATGATTATCTTGAACATCGGCTCGGTCCCCGGTGTGTTTTCTAGCACAGCTTTCCCAATGTAAAACATCTTCGGCAGTCGGTGAGGGAATGTGCCGGATTGATTTGTTGACAGCGTGAGAGCCACATTACACATTTTCGAGGAGTTTATTTGTTGTTCTGCTCCGCCAATGGGAGCGGAGCGGGAGGAAGATGTTGCCGAGGCAACACTTCCTCTCTCTCTCTCTCTCTCTCTCTCTGTGGCGAGAGCGCGAGGGAAGGAGAAACCCGAGGAATGACACCCGGCTGTATTTCGGGCTGCAGCGTGTGGGCCGAGCAGCAGAGAGCAGGGAGCTTCCTGTGACAATGGGTGGGAGGTTCACAGGCCGGAGCTGGCCTCCTCAGAAAGACTCTGAGGAGCCTGTGGGAGCCTAGACCTGTGGTATCTGCTAGTGCATGATGGGTAGCTAGCACTTAATGAACCATACACTTTTTGATTACTAGGCTGCTTGCTTTGTTGATCATGCTATATTGTCTTGGCGCTGTTATTTTGGCCAGTAATGAGTCATTTATTGATCCTTGTAGGGAAATCCTCTTTTTCCTTGCCCTCCTCCCTCCACAGCGAGGTCAAAGGTCAGGCTCAGATACAGAGCAGCAGCTACTAGTTACTGGCTGTTTGCTGGAATGAAATTATGCTTTTTCTGCTGTTGCATTAAGCTTATTCTTCCTCTTCAGCTTGCATGTAATCTTGCTCCTCTGGTAAAAAAAATATTCTTCACCTACTTCACCTTTATATGTATATTCAAGGATTATTTATTCCATCTTTTATCAGGGCACTTGTGGCTTTGACTGTGTACTATTAACTCATTGTAATATTGGCAATTTAGGAGTTTAACCTATTCTGCTGTTGCACTGGAAGCTTTGTTAAATGCCTGTCATGTTAATCTGTTGTTCTTATGTGTGGGACTCTGTAGGTGTAGAATGGTCAGAATCTTAGCTGGCTTAGTGTTAACACCACAAGACTGGTGGCTTCATCCATAAAAAATGTTTGGCAAATGGAAATGATGTTCCTCACATTCAAACTGATGAATGACAAAAATGACAGAAATTAGCTTTAAATCAATGCGGTCAAAACTGCAACTGACGTATAACAAAAACTAATGCAGTCTGTCCATTATTCACCAGGATTCCCCATGGAAAAGCTATAAAAGTCATGGCATTTGGAAAAAAAAAATTCCGCAGCTAGAAAACGGAGAAATCAGAGAATGATACACATCCAAAAAGTGTTGGATATGTCATAGAAATGTATTCATAAATACTTCACCTGTTTGGGAGTTGACTTTTGTTGTGATACATTACAAGCAGATTATGAGCCCATTGGAAGTATAGAGAAACTGAAGAAAAATTAGAATATAATACTGTATCATCAGCCACACTGTTTCCATAAAGCATTCAACCCCCTACATTTTTTGGACATGTTATTTATTAGGCTATGTCATGCTCTGATTCTAATAATCATGCACTCACGATTGCTTATAATCCACTTATGCTGCCTTATAATGCCTTATGAGCACCAAAAAACCCTAGTTATATAAGTGCCAGGTGATAGTTGTAGACAGCCAAAACAATGAAAAAAAAAGTCATGGAAATGCGGCTATAATTCTGTCACGGAAAAGTGGAACTCGGCGGAGGAATCTTGATGGACTCCATCCCTCTTTGTGTCTCTCTCTCTCCTCCTGTCTCTTTTATCCCCGTGGTGGGGAGTGGCTGCCTCTGCTCTCTTGTTTCCTGGGCACTTGTCAGAGCCATTAAACAGATTTAAAGCCGGGGTTTATTGTTGCGCTGCACCGCCCTGTTGTCGCCGCATTCCCCCCATTCCTCTCCCCTCAGCACCGGCTGGCCAGATGGTGTCACTCCGGGAGCCAATTCAGCCCTCACACATGTATGCTAAATAAACACTGACACTCACACGCACACACACACACACGTGCACAACCCTAGGCGCACTGACACGCACACACCTACTCACGCTCTCTCACTGCGATATAAACAACCCTCGAAATAGTTCACATGTACACACGCTATCACACATAGACACACATGCACAAAGCACAAAGCAATCTACAGAACCATAGAAACACTTACACACCTACACACTCTCACAGCAACGTACACAACCATAGGAATACTTACATGCACACACAGGCAGAGATATACATAATTCACATTCGCGTACATAAACACGCGCACGCTTGTAAAACTAGCAAGAAAGAAGGGAGAAGAGAAGGATAGCAGTGCCAATAGACAGAGGCTGTGGAGGTTAAGATGCAGGTGTAGGTGTGGACATGGAGGTGAGTGATTCGGAGGCCCAGTGATGGCCCAGAAGAGGGGGAGGAGGAGGAGGAGGAGGAGGAGGAAGGGGAGGGGACTGGCTTATCCCCGTCTGCCCAGCATTCCTGTCCAGGCCCGGGGCTCTTAAAGGAACACACCAAGTTTTTTTGGGAGTAAGTTCAGTGATGAGAGCACAGACACCAGAATCATCCATGTGTCCCCGGTAGATGGTTGGCTCCGGTGCTGCATGCTAACACTTTAGCATACACTATGTTGAGTGATAGTAAGCCACCAGCATTATCCCAATCTGTAGAATATGGTATGAAAATAGAACTAGCAGGGACTACTTTCTCTGAGGGAAGTTCTGTGTTACCGCGAGACTTGGAGTGATTTATTTCCATAGGAGCAGATGGGCTGATGGGAGACTGTGTACAGCTACAAATCACTGTACTGCAGATGCATACATGGTTGCAGAAATAAACCTGGATTAATCAGCTATATTGACTTAGTGATATTTCTATTTTTTTAATTTATGAATCTGCAGGCCATATAATAAGACCATTTATGTATTACTAAAAGGTTAGTCGTCTTACTTTTGATAATGCTTGTAGATACTGAGCATATTAGATATTGTCTTAATTCCTGAAGTACTGACAGTTTATTCATGACTAGATTTTTTCTCCACATTGTATTTCGCTAATGGTCAGAAGCCTAAAACCTGAAGGACAGAAGGAAGAAGAATTTAGAATCTAAATACAATGAAATACAATTTGTATATGGCTCTGATTGTGAAAATGTTCAGGGCATCAAGCTGTACATGCATACCAATTCTGATGCTTTTACACAAATCTGAACGATTCTTGTACATCACGCTGACTGGCTGTTATCCAATTTTTAATAAAAGACCAATATTTGCCCGATGTATCAGCAAACCAATATCTCAGTCTAACACTAGTTCAGATAGTTTTCTGTGACTTGATCTGAACTGGTGTGGTACAATAGATCCAATCCAGTTTTTCCTAGATGTCCTAACACCACTTATGTAGCACTCAATGCACAAAGCATTTTTTTCATTTTCAAGTTCACTAGAGTAACCTTGGAGAGAGAGGGAGAGTGAGAGAGAGAGAGATGTGGGTGCTAATGCTGCATTCATGTCACAATGGAAAAATGGGAGATAGGTGCTTCCTCCTTGAACACACCATTCATCTCAGCTTTCTGGTTTGAAATACTAGAAAATACCATTCTTGTCGGCCTTCAGGTGGTAAAAGTACTTCTTGTTGGTTTGGCGACCGACCCGATTTCTTCAAGTTCCTGAAGTCTGACATCACCCACAAAGAAATACATCAGTGTACGAATATATGAATTAAAAAAACAAAAGCAAACAAATAAAATCGACAATTCTCATCACATAACGCAGCTTTTGGTTTGCTGTAAAACATAATGTTCAAATGTTCTCACCAAGTGTGTGCGTGTGTGTTAAGTGTTAAAAAGCTGAGAATAATTATTGTGACAAAACCCCCCCAAAAAAAACTACAGAAAACGTCAATCACGGTGTCTTGACGGCTTCAAACGAGTGTGTGAAGGCTTCCGAGTCGGCGCTTTCAGCCGTCAAATAATTCCAGACAGCTATTCCCACATGATATGAATGCGGCGTTATATGCGGTGTTGCGAAAGAGAGAAGGCAAGAGAAAGGGAATGACAAAAAGTGTGTGACAAAGAAAGGGGAGGGAGAGAAGCGGAGAGACCTCCCCCGGCGGGTTGGCTCCTGCTCGTCGGATGAGTGTAGCGGCAGGCTGACCCGGCAGGGGATTAACACCTCGCATCCTCCGTTCACTCCCCTCCTCTGCCGTAACACACACACACACACACACCGTACGTCAACGCGGCCCAGAAACTAGCTTACACTCACAAAGGATTAGGCCTCTAACCGGGAAGTCAAACGAACAGGAAAAAATGCACCAGATCTATTAACAAAAGAGAAAAAAGGATTCGGTTCATTTAATCCTTGTGCTAGCCAATTATGCGACATTGATCACTGTAGAAATGTGTGCTTTCTCTTGTTCACAGCCTGATAAGCTTCTTGGCACACAATGCGCTCCCTCTATTCCCTCTTCCAGGCAATAACCCTCTGATTATATGCTTTTGAGAGAAAGAGGAGGGGGTGGGGGGGGGGGGGTGGCAGGGTATAAATGAGAGTGTATGCTGTAAGTTAATTAAAGGTGTGTTTGATGTAGCTGACAGCAGCATTAGGTGGGAGGGGTGTGCGCGGCGTTAGCTCTGCTTAGCGTCACATGTGCCGCGCGGTTAAATCGGCGGCGCGGTCCAAGTCGTGACAGGGCCGCCGTGATTTACGCACACCCGCCAAGAGCCTCGCTAATGTGCACAGAATCAGTCCAGCAGCCGAGCAATAAATCTGCATAGCCTCACCGGCAGCTTCAAAGGAGTAAACATTGCTGGAGTGGTGTTGCAAATCTTTCTCTTCTGCTGCGTTCATGTCATATGGGAAAGACGGACTTACTAGTTGAAAACTGACTCCCTGTTGAATGATGTTCGCCTCTGCTTTCAGAGATAGTCAATACTACTAGAAAATTCTTTCAGCTGGGAAATACCTTTATGGAGCTCAGGGTTTGGCAGTGGACCTGATGTCTCAAACTTCCTGAGTCACCAACAAGGAAATACATGTAGTTACACCAATGATTTGATGGCCACGAAATATAATGTTGTTAAGTAAAACTTTACTGTTCAGATCATTGTATAATGACAATGAATTGTGTAATAAAATACCAAAAAAAATTCAATTTTAAGAGAACCATTGAGATGCCATTTTCCCACAAGTCTGATTGTCATAGATAATGAAATAAAAATGTTCTTGGTTCTCTTAAAATTGCAATTTCATTGTATTTCTTTACACAGTATCATTGGATTTGTCATTACATGAGGATGAACAGTGATGTTTTCCTTAAAACTTGTACTCCAAAGTATGACATTTGACCCATTTGATGCAATTCTGAATGAAATGTTCAGGGCATCAAACTATACACATATACTAATTCTGATGGTTCTTGTACAGTACGCTGACTGGCTGTTATCCAAAAGGCCAATATGTGCCCGATGTAACAGCAAACCAATCAGTTGAACATAGTTCACATTTTTCTGAGACTTATTTGAACTTGTTTGACACAATAGATCCAATCCATTTTTTCCTAGACATCCAAACACTGCTCATGCAGCACTCAGTGCAGCCTCAACTTAATGCACAAAGCAATTTGGAAGTATTTCATGTACAGTTTTGATCCAGATCTACTCGTAGGTGGGCCTTCAGTGGCATCATTGACTGTTTGAAGAGGGCCCTCTAACCTCTCTGTAGCATTGCTTAATGTCGAGGGATGTGTCCCCTGCAGAGCTCTTTGTGTCTCCTAAATAATTACTGGCTTCGGAAAGAGGAGAGCGGGCCAGGGAAAACGTGATGATGTGCATTAGACACTGCCATCTCTCTCTCTCTCTCCTTCTCTCTCTCTCTCTCTCTCTCTCTCTTCACACACCCTGTCTATTTTTCTTTTCGAGCGCTCGAGGCTCCGTTTGTGAACCTCCTTTGCCTTCTGGTTTATGCATGCCTCATGTAGACCCCCTACCCCTCTTAGGAACCAGCTCCAGGGTTGCTGACATTCCTCTGTGCAGAATGCATAAACCTTCCTTTGGGAGCTGAATGTGCTTCTACGGTGGATCTCAAGGCCCCTGCATAACCATGTAAAGCCATGCACTTTCCTGTTGCCGGCATGGAAACCTGTGTAGGATTTTATGCACTGTGCACTCATACCCACACACATGCACACACACACACACACACACACACACACAGTCAGCTGCGCGCACGCACACACACGCTCCGCTCCCCATGCAATCTGGAACAGCAACAAAGCTCTCCCATGCTGTTGCCACGGTAACGCGGTCGGGTCAAACCAGTCGAGCGGTCTCTCCTGTTCCCCCCTCCACGCTCACACTATCTCTGTTTCTGTTTCTCTCTCTCTCTCTGTCCTCTTCCTTATCCTCTCCTCACCTCTTTTTCTTCCCTCCATCCCCTTTGTTTTTCTCTGGCTCGTTTTTTTTTCTATCTCAAGCCACTTATTCTCCGCTCGTTGTCGCTGTCACATGTCTGCCCCAGATTGAACGGGGTAAAATAAGGAAGGTTCTCCAATCGGACCAGTTTGTCCAATTAAAGGTTATGGAAATGAATGAGAAATTAATAGAGACTCGTGGGAAATAAAGGAGAGTTGGCAGCTATGCTTTGTCACTGTGCCTCTCTAGCGTTGGGCTTAGATGTATGATCATAGCTAATCCTGGCGACGGCGGCTGTGGTGTATGTAGCGGCTGTTCCTGGGTCAGGTCCGAGCTCCTTGCTCTTGTCCACATGGTCCACATTTCCAACTTTTCACAAGCAAAGCTTTCCAGATGGTGACATGATTTCTCTCTGTTTTTACTGGCCATGCATATGTTTGTGTGTATTTGTGTGTGTGTGTGTGTGTAAGCCATACTGTACTTACATCTAGGCTACATTTGTGTTTACCTGTCCGACGTCAGTGTTGATTAGTAGTTCATAGTGTGTCTTAAATCAACTGAAACAAATCTGCCAGTGAGCTGAGAGAATTTCACTTTTTTCCAATGCAGTTTTGCTTTGGTTTCAGCTATCTTCTTGAACAAATGACAAGATCTCAAAAAAAAAAAAAGGCAGGTCATCCTACTTGTTCTAAGATCATGTCCTCGAAGCAGAAGTTTTTGTTTAGGTCATTGGTGTTTGTGTCCACAGCTAGGGGTTAAAGTGTAGCTATCACTTGAAGGTTAAGGGACTACACCGAATTTGGGGATTTTGGCCCATTGGTCACTTTACCCAATATTTGATAAGAGGATTGGCACCAAAATCATCTCTGTGTCTCTGGTAGATAGCTCTGTCCGGTGCACATGCTAACGCTTTAGCATACAGTATGTCAAGCAATCATTGGTGATTACACTCTAAAATACGATGTCTCATTTTTAACACATCTGTGTCTTCTTTGGGACAACATTATTAACGTATCTTCTGACTTGACTGACTCTGACATGCATGTTTTTCCAAAGAACACACAGATTTGTTATAATGACACATCCTTTAGCATTATCGTAAAAGTGAGAAAATGAGAACTTGCAGCAGCAGCTCTGAGGCTGGATGGTTAGTTAATTTTAATGACATGCATCTGAACCCGCCAGGCTTGCTTAGGGGATTGGTAAAATAGACATAAAATTCAACAAAAATAATGTACTTTTATGGCAGAAGACCTTTGCTTCCTGAGAGACTTTGAGAGTAACTTTTGGAAGTAAGCGAAGTTAGCCAGAATGCTAAAGTATTTTTGCGCTGTTGATTCGTAATGGACTTCACTAGGTGAGATTTGGTTTACAGAAGTTATGAATCTACAGAACAACAAAAAACAACAACTTTGGATTACTATAAGGTTTATCTTCATACTTTGGATAATGCTAATTGCCTACGACTATTTAACATACTGTATGCTAAAGTGTTAGCATGCGCACCGGACACAACTATCTACCAGAGACGATTTTGGTGCCAGTGTTTTTGTCAGATATCGGCCAAAGGTGAACCAAAAACCTCTAAAAAGTTGTTGTAGTCTTTAATATCTTGTGTTTTTTTTTGCCATGACTGAATGGAGAAGATGACGACCATTGGGGCATCACCAGCATCCTAATAAGACTCCACATGTCTGCCAGTAGATGTTTAATTGATCCCACTGCTAAACCCAGGTTTGTTTACTTGGACATGCTGGTATTAATACCAATAACCAAGGAGTCGGGATGCAGCATGCAAATTCAATTACGCCGACCTGCCAATCCATCCCCCCTCCCGACTTGATGAATATTGATGGTCGGGTCATCCTGGAGGGTCAGAGCGGCCTAAAGAGGTGGGGAAACACCTGGCCGCGCTCTCGGCGTCCTTTGTTGTCAGTTTGTAGCCGCTTTGTCCCCGTAACGACGCTTCAAAGATGGCTCTCTGGGTAATGAATTGCATGACAAGTGGCCTGCTAGTGCTGTCTGGTCCCTCATGAGAAATTAATGCGTTGCCTTCAGAGGGCGAGGAGCGCCGCTCGGAGCCGCCGTGTGATGTCAGCGTAATGACATTAAACCTCCTCTCAAAGTGGAGTCAGCCCGAGAGCCGGGTTAGCCCAGCGCCCTTTTGTCATGCCGTTAAAATACATTACAGAGGAACAACATGGTGTCTGCAGGTCCTGGAAATTTGTATTAAATTGTCTGAAATTATATTACCCGAACAAGGGTTAGACCGATATATTAGTTTGCCGATAAATTGGGCTGATATTGGGATGTTGTTAAAAATTGGATATCACCCAGTAAGTATCCACCTCCAATATGATGGAGGTTCCTCCGTGACCGCAGTGAGTGAATATGTTATTATTACTGTTATTTTCATTTCAGATGTCTGACCAGAGAAATCATTTCAGTGTGGTGTGGGAGGATTTTTACTCAACAGTCTATAAAAACCTGCAGTGAAACCTGCCTCGCTCTGCCTGAAGGAGCTGTTAACCCACCCAATTTCATTTGTATTGGTTTGAGCGGAGGGTTTTAGTGTCCCATGATGGTCTAAATGTTGTTTCAGAGACTTCCACCCTGACAAGAATAACATTCTGGGGGAAAGACTGAATCCTTGTATTTTTTGGAATTCTTGGGGCGTGAAAATGGTCAAATTTAAAGATATACTGTATCAGTATTGGTAGAAAACACGTCTAACAAGGCCTTAATGTCTTGAATACAGTTAACTAAAGCCAATTCCGTTTTAGAGGTCTTAAAAATGGTCTTTAAAATGATCACACAGATCCATATTCTGACACGGTCCACAGTTGTTTTCATTTTCCTGTTAATTGCAGTTGCATACTTGGTCTTCTACATAAATTGATGAATCTTGCAGACACCCTAGAGAAGGCAAACCTTGCCCATGCCTGATTTACATGTTTGCTGTAAGATGTGTACTTTGGCACGGCCTGGAAGAAATTGTTTTCCCTCCAGAAAAAATCCATCTCTGTTAGCGTTGTATTGAGTCTTAAAATCTTGTTTTCCTTTAAACAAAAAAAATCTGCCGACTAGGTCTGCTTCATGTATCCCCAAACAACCACAGGTGCTCCTGGCTGCTAGGAATTGTACTGGAAAGTGAGCAAAGAAATATTTCGACCACAAATATATTATTGTAGCACAAAAACAAATCCAAGCTCAAGACTGGAACACCCTGATGAGGCTTTTAATGTCTTCACCCTCTCCAATTTAAGGGTTTTTAACTTTCAAACCCACATTATTGCCTGGGCTTAGATTATTTTCATGCCATGAGAACATATTTGTGGTCATAATATTTCCCCTTTTTCCTTTCCATGGACATTTTTTGCAGTTCATGTAAACACCTTTTCTGGAGGAAGGTATCGGTGGCGTTGCGTTAGCGGTTATGGGGCTTATAGCCTATGTGCTAGCCATCTGCTAACCTCTCTCCCTCGGAGCCAATAATTTGATTATTCAGATGGACCGCTGAGCCCGCTGCAGTCGGGCCGGGCGCCGCCGGCCGCGAACAGATGTTGAAACGTGAACTGGCGGCCCCGGGCTGTGGCCTCCACGTGGCTTCAAGCAGCGGCGTGTCGTCCGCCATTCAGACACACTGTGATCTCCACCGACGGGCTTCACCAACCGACAGCACATCACCAGCTCCGCTCGGGCCAGATGAGCTCTGGAAATAACAGGCAGCTGGAGCCCAGGAGGAGGTTAAAATTCAATCAGTAGACACACACACAGACAGGCAGGCAGGCAGGCAGGCAGGCAGGCAGGCAGGCAGGCAGGCAGGCAGGCAGGCAG
Source organism: Centroberyx affinis (assembly GCF_046629955.1). NCBI lineage: Eukaryota > Metazoa > Chordata > Actinopteri > Beryciformes > Berycidae > Centroberyx > Centroberyx affinis. The sequence goes on along the minus strand of NW_027281547.1, from coordinate 17,880 downwards.
GCAGGCAGCAGTGTTTCCCACAGGTTGAGTGGCCTGCTAGTCTTTATTTCGCTGTTCAGTCTATGGACTTTAAGTTGTTTTTATCAGCTGAGTGTGTTTATCTAAGTAGGCAATAGTTTTGCTACGTGTCGTTGACATTTCATTTCAGTGTCTTATCTTTGTTTAGACACTAAAGTCTCTGACTTTATTAGCCATCAACATCATTTGACTATAACACACCCATCTGATTATGATCAGTTTTGTGAAGCAAATACGACATACAGCCAATTACAAATGGGCTGCCTCTTCAAAACACTGTATCACATAAGCTGTGTTTCTTTGTCCCTCTTTTCAGTTTATGTCATATGGGCCAGTACCACCTGAGTGAATATACTGTACCTCCACTGTTTGACTGACACCATGTGCACAGTGTGTCATAGGAACACTGAATTATGGGCATTGGATTACGCTAATATGCTTTCAGTGTTTTTTTGTGAACTACGTTGACAAGAAATGTCAGGCTTGAACACCAGTTTAGTGCATCACAGCATCTGTTAATTTACATGTTATACAATCAATATAGGAAAACCTGGACAGACTGGCAGATAGATAGACACATAAATAGATACACAGATAACTACTCTATTACGGTGGTTTTCAATGCTCCTCAGGTCTCAGAGCCCTGCTGGTTTTCATTGTAGCCATCTAATCAGGGACTGATTTACACTTGGGAGGCCAGATGAATGCGATTAACTGCAATTAACTAGCTGTGAGGATAGAAAAGCAGCAGGTCCTGAGGATCAGGATTGAAGACCACTGCTCTATTAAACCCTGGACGAATGGGGTCGGCACAAGCACCATCATAAATACAGTATGGTACAAAAATAGAACACAAGTATATGTGTATACTTACAGCTTTTATAACAGTGTGATACCATATGATATTATTATTATTATTATTACTACTAGTACTACTACATAGTGACATTTTGCCCGGTTATGCAATACTGGGTGGGAGAAAGTAAGCACTACTGCGTAAGATACCAAGCAGTTACAAATGGTGTTTGAATTCCAATAAATAAACAGCAGTTCCATACAGGCTGTAACCGGAGCGTGAAAGGAATGATTAGTTAAAGGGGGGGAAATTGCTTGGTCATAGTGTAAGTGTAGAGTGACTGTATTTTCTCCAGTGTGTGTTAAAGCAGCACTTCATATCATAAGCTCATTATATCTGAGCCATAAAGTGATTATGGGCTCCAGTAAGGCATTGTTCTGCTGTTGACAGGATTAAAGATGACTTTAGAGAGAGAGTCAGCGCTGCCTCTCTCTGCTCGAGTGTTTGCTTGCTCTGTATAAGCCGGCGGTGGAGGGGCTGCACGCTTCACTGTTTGCCAGCAGCGGCAAGCCCTCCCTGTTTTCTTTCATACATTCATCTCCTGCCAATCCATCTTTCTATCGAGCTGTCTATCTGTCTATCTGATATCTAACTTCTCACTTTTTTTTGTTTTATCTTGCTCTTAGGCAGCCCAAGGTATCTTTGTTTCACTTGGTGTATTTTTTTTTTTTTTTATTGTTTGTGTGAAAATCCTTGAGACAATAGAGGCCACAAGCGGAAGATGTCATTTTGGATAGATTTGCATTTGCTGTGTAGTCCAAAATCCCTATGGAAAATATGAGTTGCCTTTTCAAAATTGCTGAAAATAAGAGCTGTGTTGAATGGATACCCATGAGATATAGGCCTTCTATATTCTGTCCCAGGGGTTAAAATACATCCACTAGCATCAACTTAGTGAATTATGATATTTTAGTTACTTTTAATATTGATTTTTGCTAACGAAATGCTAATCAGGGAAAGCGGACTACAACAGTGTTGCTTTAACCATGAGGCCGTGAGCAAGAGAGCCCATGAAATGGCATCTTTACTTCCTGGATTTGATGCATTTCCTGTTGAAACAGGATGTTGGGGCGGGACATAATGCAGTGAGGGATCAATCAAAAGTATAAACCAATGGAATATGAGTCAGGGAGAGAAAGGCTGTTTTATTTGATGGGAGGGGTGTGGAGGGGCGGGATTGTTCAAAAATCTGATTGTTGGTTAGAAATGTATATTTACGCCTACTAGTGCAGCATGAAGTCACCAAGGGACTGTGTCTTTCAGGAAGTCAAAGTAATGGGAGCTCATTTCATGGGGACTTGATCTTGTCCTGACTGTGTTGTAGGCTACAATCAAATTAAGATTTTCATGTGGTGTTGAATTGCATAGTTGTTATTGTTCATATGTAGTTAGTTGCCTTGTTCTTGTTAGTTGTCAATTGTCTTCCAGTGGTTGGGTTTTCGAGTTGTTGCTAGCTACAGGCTAACGACTGATTGTTGCTAGCAGAATTACCATTTTGCTAGCAACAATCCATATTAAAAAAAAGCCAAAGTATAAAGAAATTCACAAAGTTGATGTTAGTTGATGTATTTTATTTCACAGAACACAATGTATTAAAGCTAGTAAGTCTCTGTGTAGCACAAACTTTATTTTTGCCGTTACTTTCAAATCACATACTTTCCTCAGGGATTTTGGACTACAGACCAAATGGCAGTAATGCTAAATTTACAGCCTACAAACTTATGTCAGACTTTGTCTCTCTATAACTATTCTCCCTAACTGTTTATATAGAGACAGATAGGCACAGAATATAGAGGGAAACAGGCAAAGCAGGCTCTGATTTGATTCTTGGCTATGTATCTATTGCTTTCTCTCACACACACACACACACACACTCTTTCTCTCATCTTTTAGCATCTTCTAAATTTCTAAAAAAGCTGGTGTATTTTTTTTAAATAAATCAAAAGTCGAACACGGGTTTTAAATGAATCGAACGCTGAACGCCATCGTCTTTCTAAATAAATCAGGCATTTCACACGGTCTCTCCCCCGCCCCCTTCTCTCTCTCTCTCTCTCCACAGAAGAAGACGGGAGTGGTGAAGACGCAGGAGAAGAAGGAGCGCTGGAAGGAGAAAAAGGCGGCGAAGCGGCAGAGGAAGGACGAGGAGGAGGTGGAGGAGGAGGAGGAGGAGAACGTCCAGCCCATCATGGACCCCCTGGAGAACGGCTTCCTCCACCACGCCCAGCGGGAGCAGGAGAGGATGACCGAGAGGCTGCTGAAGAAGACCTACTCCAAGAAGAACAAAACGGTCGGTGTCGGCTTTCTGTTTTTCATTTAAAGTCACTGTCAGCAAAGTTCTCTGAGGCCGTGTTTGCAGAGAGAACACTGCTTAAGCCTCATTTTGTGCTGATAGGTTCAGCCAATATGGGGTTTTAAATACATACATGCTGAAAAAAGAGCTGAATACTAGCTGATGTCAGGTGTGACTTACTTATTCTTGTGACAGCAGTGACTTTTTACCACTGTGCCGTAGTCATCAAGAGGTAAATTCCCTTCACTGAGACACTTTATTCCTCTGAACCTGTGCGTTTTCACTGCATCACAGTGTACAGCGCTGGAGAAAATCATTTTCTTCAAATCCAGTGTGTTTTTTATTGAGGAGCACCTACTTAAAGGAGAATACTGGTGTTATTTACCGTTAAATTATTATTGTTATTAACAAAGACAATGATGTGACAATAAAGTTTGCGAGGCGACATGTTTTTGAGGGATTATTTCCTGGCAGAGAGTTCCATTTCTCCCTGTGGGTGTCAGATGATTGACAGTAAACAGAGCGTAATGTAATGCAGCCCTGATATGAAAACACCAGGGCTTAAAGACCTCAGGCCAGGTGCTGGATTTCCAGCATATGGACGTTTTAGATTCACAAACTATTTTCAACAAAAAATGCTTGTTTTTGATGCGTTTTATCCAATCATATTCAGCGAAGCAAAGCAATATTTTACATTTACCAATGGAATGCGAGCAACTTTTTTTTTTATCCAATGAACAGCAAGCTATTTTCTATCACAATGTAGCACCGATTCCGTAGTGTAGCACAGCTGAAATATGGAAACGAAGTTTATGAAAGCTGGTGAAGATACATGCGTCACTGAGACAGGAGTAAAAAACAAACGGCGATAGGTATGGATTGAATAAACGGGTGGAGACGGGAAACCGTTTGACACTTGGTGCGACAAATGAAGGGAACCGGGTGTTTGTTCTGCACTGTGTGCTCAACCAGCAGAAACAAAGTGCTCTTTCCACACGAGGTCAATCCCAGACACAACACCGCTGTGCTGCACTCCCATATCTGACCACACCGGGAGCAATAGTTACACCTGCCACTCCGCTCCAGCAGCAATGACAGACCGGACCGTGATCTGTCTTTCACAATTTACAGTCGTCATTCAGCATCAAAATGTGGCATTGCTTTGGCTGTTCTCTACAGAGCCCCCCAGGGGTCACCTGGTAAGAAAAAAATAATTGATTGAATTGAAATCCATACGGGCACCGATTGGTAAACCGCGCACGGCTCCATGCACGGAATAGTAAACCGTGCGCATGTATTAGTAAACCATGCTCTCCAATTAGTAATCAGTGCGCACGGGTTTGTAATATGTATATTGATAACGTCAAACAGGGACACCACAGCGGCCCACAGAGTTGCATATAAAATTTAATTAACATGCTTTTTCTACAAGCATGATTTATAGGGAGTAATTTCTGAGGTTTCATATTGTCACCAAAACATATGGCCTAGGTGCCTAATGGCTATTACAGCTCACTATATGTATGCCAAGCTGTGTGTAATGGCTCTGGCTCACTGTATATAGGCCTAAAAGTTTGATGTTATCAACGTAGATATTACAAATCTGTGCGCATGGTTTACTAATCCATGGGCACGGTTTAGGAGTAAATTGTAAGAAAACCAGGTGACCCCCGGGGGGCTCCACAGTTATCCTTATTGCACTAGGTTTATTGAATAATAATGCTGTGTGTTGAATACTCATTCATTCAGCACAGAAATGTTTCAATTGTTTTCATTGTTCTTGTTATTGGACTAGTTTTATAGAGAAATAAATGGTGCGATGGTGGTTCAGGCTCAGAGTGTTTTTTTCCTTTAAGCCCTGAAACACTCAACTCAGGCACAATGGAATAAGGATAAAACAGAAACTTTGACAAAACCAAATGCATTATCTAACTCGGGCAATTTTCACGTCTGTGGAAGATGTTTTTCATAATGTGCAAGAATAAATGGCAGCAAGTGCCTTCTTCCGGAGGGAGGAAAACGAGTCCTGATCCTGAACACCAGTATTATCCTTTAATAAACATAAGTGAATGTATTATTGTGAAAGCGTAACCTGAACTATGAATCGTCACACTTTAACAGCACATTTTCACACAACTCCCACAATCCTCAGAAAGAACTCAATGCCATCGCCGCAAAAATGTTCTGTGGGACTGAATCTGAATCTTCCTTAAGTCATGCCAGCAGTGCCTTTTGTAGTGCTATTGGTGATGTTACTCATATTTTGGCATCAGCACTGACTTTTCCTTTCACTTGCTGTTGTCAGACCTTTCTTGGTGTCAGCTTTCTTAATTTGGTGCTTGTAGTGGCAGTTTTGCAGTATCTAAGGACTTTAATGATTTTGGTGCAAGTACTGACATTTTTACACTGGTGTCAGCATTGATTTTTAACACACTGCTGTCTGAAGTGATTTCATAGTAGTAACTTTCTGACTTCTGCATTTGATGCCAGCAGTGTTTTTTCTTGTCTTTGCATTAACAGTGACTTTTCACATGTTGCTGCCAGCAGTGACCTACATCTGTGTTCGCTACACCTGTTAATGGTGTTACCAGCGACTTTTCCTACATTGGGATTAACCTGTGACTCATACCGTCTAGGTGTCAATGGTGATTTTTATTACATTAGTGTCAGCAGTGGCTTTTCATATGTTGCTGTCAGTGATTTATCTTACCTAGGTGTTGAATGTGGAAGTTCCTTTGCCGTCGCAGTCGCTCTCTTGTTGTTTTGGATAGCGATGCTTTGTGCTGTTTGCTTTCTGAAATGAAAGCAGCATAGAAGGAGTATTGTAATAACTGGAGGGAATCACCCAAATAGGATTTGGACCTACATGAAGGGGAGGCATGTGTGACGGGTAAACACTGATGAGGACTGGTGCTAACAGAAATGTTTGTATTTCATAAATCAAAAGGCGGGTAAGCCGCCTTCAGGTGGGCTTACCCCAGACTATATCGCTGCTAATTGTCTCAGCGCCATTCTTGTTTCCCTTCACCATAGCTACATGAGTGGTTTGCTCTTTGTTTTGCGTGTACCTCCCTCAGAGTGCTGCCAATATCCTCGGCCCGAAGCGCACTGCTGAGCGGAGCCTATTGAGTCACAGTCTGGCACAGTGAGATAGCCCATCTATGTATTAACAGTTTGTTTAAATGGGCGGATGTTTTTATGCTGCTGTCCCGCGGCCAAGATCCACCATAGTGCTGTTGAGGATAAGAGGGGGAAATGTAGTCAGGAAGCCGAACTAAATAATGAGGCTGTGTAGCCCTTGGGCCTCCACCACTGACCAAAATATCTCTCTTAGATAAGATTTCCTAAGGAAGTCGGCACGGCTGAAAATGAGTCTGGCTGTGATATTTGGTTTTGTAAGAGGCATTTAGAATGTAGGTGTTTAGCTGTAGAGCAACTTAGCGCAAGTGCAACAGTAGAAAAAGCTTCAATTACTAGATTACAAGCAACTAATAGTAAGGAGTACAAAGGTCAGAGCCTCAGCACCCAGATAATACCAAACAAATCGCTGCTGTCCTCTGAAAACCTCCTAACTTCAGTTTGGGTGATTTTCAAGTTTTCAAGCTAAAAACAAGGCTGTTTTTCTCAGATCCTTCAAAGTTGAATACAAGTTTTTACCCAACAGCAGTAAAGTATTCCTGTGTCCCTGGCATGCATGATGGAGAAGTGCTAGGTAAAGAAATGAAAGCCAAGGCAGAAAAGTTAGTTCTTTTTAGATTAGAATAAGTAACCTAAGCAATCTTGACCCTGTAGCTTAAATGACTAACTAAAAATCTATTTGTTTGGTGTTTTCATGCTTCCAAAATGATCTTAATGCCACTTGAAAAACATTTATGAAGTCAACAATCTGCTCACGCGTGAATAAGTAGCTACGTATCTATTTCTTTGGTATGTTTTTGTGCTTCCCTGGTGCATCTCGAAACAAGCAGTGCCCCGGGTGTGCATCAACAAATGCACCTACCTGGAAATTATAGTGTATCGCTGTTTGCCGGCTAAACCGCATATCTGCAAAAAAGAAGCGTTTGAGGAATGCAAAACAGAATGCTTATTTTCCTCGCTGATGTGCAGCTATTTCTGAAATTACACAGTGGGAGTTTTACCAGGTTTCGAGGGCCCGAGGGTCACGGGACGAACTCGACACATCAAAATGACCATGTAAAAGTCAACGAAATTGCGGTTATGCGGTCTTTACGCGACAGCTGCGAACGCCGGCCCTCTGGCAAAGACTTTTCTGTGTCGTTCATGCGTCGGTGTTGAATGTCTCTCCGGTGCCTTGTAAGAGCTTTTGAGGCAGATCCTGGCTGTGGCTTCCAGCGCCGGCTATTGATACCGCGAGGCGAGGCGTTTGTGAAACTCCCCTCAAAAAGAACCACCTCGGCCCTGTGATCCATCGATAGCTGGAGACGCCGCATCCTGTCCCAGCTGGACCGATCTGTAAAGCACTGTTGGCTGCCTCTCCCCCCGGTGTTTCCCTATCCCTCTTTCTTACCTTCTTACCTTGCCAAGCTCTTCCCTTTTTTTTTTTTTTTTTTTCCCCCCCTCCTCGCGTCAGGTTGTTTTCTTTCATCTTTCTTGTCTCTCTAAACTCTGTGTTTCACTGTCTGTCTGTGTTCGAGAACTAGCGAGTAAAATATGTCTTCTAATCTTATCTGGGGTACTAAAGATCCCACTGTAGCCCGCCAAGGAGTAAAAGGCCCTTGGGTTCAGCCAGGTTTTCATAAAGCATACTTGAAAGGCCGGGCTTTAGTTGTCTATAGTGTTGTGTATTTAAAGCTGCGCTAGGCAATGGCGCACATCGGTGGGCCCAGAGGGCAGTGAGAGGCAACTGTTTGAATTTTGTAGACTTCAAAAACAAGAAACAATGCAGCATGGCATCAGTAAAGTGAATTTCAGGAAGTAAACAGTAAACTAAAGTTTCAATTCGTCACTTTCTCTGGGTGGAGAAGTGTATATACCAACAGTAGAATTTCATTTGATCGAATAAGGTGAATCTGTAACGTCTCAATTAGTGGTGATGGAACTATTTTCTGTTAAAGCCCCACTTAGTGATTTAGGCTGATAAGATGGGTTTGTTTATACAGACAAATCTCGCCTAGTGCAGCTTAAATACTGTATATTTCTTCAAGATAGAATCTAGTTTCACACTTTCGCACAGTCCCCCCCGTCCGTTTACATTCCGTTTTCATTTCAAGGCTGACACTGTTATCCGGAGCGACTCACAATGAGTGCATCAACCGACAAGTATGAAGGGGTTCAAAGGTCGTGACCTCAGTGCCGTCGCGGTATTCCCAGAGCGACCATGTAAGAGCGAAGTACCAGGAGAAGAATTGGAGTAAGAGCTAAGGAGAGAGATCTTCTTTACCTCTCTATCGCCCTGTGTTTTCCTCCTCAACAACCCCCCCCCTCCTCCTCCTCTTCCTCCTCCTCCTCCAGTCGTCTTATCATGCGCTCTGTAATCGTCTCTCATGGTCGAAAATCCCATGCATACAAAGCACGCCCGCGTCCAGATGGACCGGGGGTTCGATGAGGGGCCCTTTGTGTTTTTTTGTTTTTTTTTTCTTTTTTTTTTTATCTGCCACAGAAAAACGTCCTTGGCAGTGGCGCAAACGGACTCTATCGCAGTCCATGTGGTTGTTTAGTATTCACACTTTTCCTCGCTGGCAAGTTAGCTCCCGATACCATGACACACACACACACACACACACACACACACACACGCGCGCTCTCCCTTACATACATGAGCGCATGTCTTTTCACGCAACGAGCACAGAGGCCAGCAGATGGATGTGCGCACACCGACACGTGCGCGCCTCGACTTTACTTTTGTGGTGGCTGCGGTGGGAGAAGGGGGCACACAAAGCGGCCATCTGGACATTGAAGCAGGTGTTCGCGTACGCCTGTGTGGACCTTCCTCCACGCTTTGATATCAAATAGAATCGAGAGGCTGATTAAAAGCCTGAGAAAAGCTCTGTAATTTTACAGAGCGTCCGGGGGAGGGGAGCTTGAATAGCGAGCTGGGGTTTTTGATGTTTCAGGGGCCCGACAGCTTTTATTTGACCTCCTGACAAAGGTCATATTGTTTCGATACAATACACTATACTGACAGGGTCATTCGTTCAATGTGACCCCTGTATACTTTACCAGACCCTCCACTCAAGTGACCAACAGAAGTGCACTTAGCTGGAGCTTTTCTTACTTTGTCCTTGATCTTGCCCCCGCTCCTCTCTCTCCTACGCACTCTCTCGTTTTCTCTCGGTATTTCTATCTATTCCTCCTCTCTCTCTCATTCTCTCTCTCTCTCCAGTCAGAAGAGGTGTCCCTAGTGTATGTCACACACTGTGATCTGCAGGCGCGGTGATGTGTGGGGCTCCTCGAGGCACCCCGGGGTGCCAGAGTCTCGCCGGAGGACAGGCGCTGTGGTGTCGGAGCAGAGTTCTTCACAGGAGGGGGGGGGGGGGGAGCGGGGACTGGGACTGACTTGATCCAATTACAAGCCCCGTCAAGACCTCAGGAGTGGTCGAGTGTGTGTGCGTGCGTGTGTGTGTGTGTGTGTGTGCACCAAGGTCTCCTTCTATTCTTCTCCTCTCAGTCACACTCCTGTCAGGAGCCATTTCTCCAGCGGTCACACATGTTGGCTGGACCTTCTCCTCTCTCTCCACTCTCCAGAGAATATGTCCTGAATCAACTGATACAGGTTGTACTGATATTTTTTTGGATTGGAACAGCCAATGGTTTGTGCTGATATTCAGCATCTGCAAAGTTCACTATTTTCACACCAAGCATTTACAGTGGGTGGAAAAGCCTCTGAAACAGCGTTTAGACACAAAAACTCTCCATTGAAATCAATACTAATGAAATGAATTTAGGTGAGTTGAAAGCTCCTTAAAAGGATATTTCACCCAAAAATTAATATTCAGTCTTCACGTTCATGTCAGTCGAAACTTGTAGGACCACCAAAAACAAAGCGAGGTAGTCCAGGTAATTCCATCTCAGCCTTATTGAAGTTAATATCTTTGCTCAGGTCATGTGCACCTGTTGGCATATTCTAGAACAAAGCATTTTCAGTGAGGAAAGTATAGATTAGGATGTAAACATGGGACTTTTGAGCCGAAAGTGCAATCTTTTTTGACGCTGTAAAAATGAAATATGTCATCAAACTACATCAAATTCATCATATCTGATATCGGCCAATATCCGTAAACAGACACACCAGTCTAACCCTATCCTGCATTGTTTAGTTTTGGTGTTAATCTGCCCCAGGATGCCGTTCTCCAGTAGGAGATATCAGAAAACCAGCTGGAGAGTGCCGGACGTGCAGTGAGCGCCAACACGGCTTTGACCTTCACTGTGCTTCAAATGGGGGGTCATGAATAACACATAATGCTGACTCGGTCAAGCAGCACGACGGATAGACACACACACACACACACACATCCCCATCTCCCTCCATTAGTGCTGCTCTCCGCTCTATGCTGTATACTCCCCCCTCCCCCCTCTCCCGCTAACAATGTCATATAACAGAACATCTCCGGACACTTCACTCTATTATTCCAAACCCCCACCCCCCCACCTCCTGCAGGCTAACCCCCTCACTATCAGCCCGGCCTGCGGACACGAAGCCCCGGCGTCCCGCTCGCCCCCACTTGTCAGAGCTGCTTCAGGATTACTTCCCCCGGCCGCATATATATCTAGGTGTGTGTTTAGAAGCGCTAAGCCGGCCCGGAGACAGATCAGATTAGCCGGGGCATTAACAGCGCGCCGGTGCACAGTTCACGGGCGCTCCGAGAGGCGCGAGAGCACCATCGGCGGCGGGCCCCCGGGCCGGCCGGTCGGTAACAGGCGGGCGATCGGGTTGACCGATAGCGGCGTTCCCGGGGTGTTATCTGGGGGGAGCAGCGACCCTGAGCGGTAGCGGCTCGGCTTCAGGAGAGGCCCGGCAGACAGTATCTCCGGACTCCAACCCCGTTTAGACTGGACGGGGGGGGGGGGGGGGGGGGGGGGGGGGGGTTTCAGCCGAGTCGCCCTGGCTGAGTCTGTGAGGTGTAGTCATTTTTCCTTGTCTACAGAATGCATCAAGACCACTTCAGAAGCATGAAAACATAGCAAACAAAAGGATATGTAGCATAACGTTCGACTAATATGGGATTTTGGAGGCCAGAACCAGTACTGACATTTTTGTAGTGAAGCTGCAGATAGCCAATATTTTGTGCTGATAAACAGTACAATATCTAATTTGCCAACAATTCCATTTTCTTCTTGTCCTCTGAAACAGCATTTAGAGCATCATGGGACACTAAAACTCTTTGAAACCTAGACTAATGAATTAGGTGGGAGAGCAGCTCCTTGAGGCAGAGTGAGGCAAGTTTCACTGCAGGTTTTACAGACCTGACACCCTGTAGTGTGAAAAAAGGAGGAACCTCTAGTCATATCAGTGTCGTTCATACTCATTGTAAACGACATTGAGTAGTCAATATACAATTTATTTTTTCTTTATTTAAGATATAGAGCCCAGATTGCTTCATTTACTTGATTTAACTGAAAAAAAAAACTATTTCTAACTTTTTATCCTTGGCTTTTTTTCCTTCACCTTGCACTTGTGTCAGTCTAAGGTCACAGAAATATTTGCTCTATTTACTGTCCTGAGGCTTTCACCCTTTGCTGTCCTCACTGTTGTCTATTTGTAATGTTGTTGGTCGAGGAATTGAGACATATTCTACTGTTGCACTCATTGTGGAACTGCCCATATGAGAGCATCGGCTTAAGGCCTAAAATGTGAAATCCTTGATGTGATTATGGGGTTGAAAATGCTGTAAGAGGTATCGTGATAGAAAAGACCTCGACTCTTGTCACTCAGGTTAACACTGTGTGATTTAACAAGGAGTATTATTAGATGTGTGGAGGCAGAGGCGGAGGAGCAAGACAGAGATGAGTGGAGGAACGCGACTTCTAATAGAGCTTGACAGATCAATTAGCTGGCTGCTTGTAACACGAACATGTATGCATGATCACACGGATAATTGTCTTTACCGCATCAGAGACAACTTGGCAGATGAACACACACCTCCCTGTGTAAGGGAGGGCTAAATGACAATATGAAGAGTTTCCCTCCAAAACTGAGATATCCAATTATTTAAACATATGTGATACCCACTCTGACAAAATGACGGCTGCCTAAAAATTAAAATTCCCTGTATCTCAGTTCCCTTGCCTACAAATTACTGACATTTGAAAGAATGTAATCGTCTGCATTTTGAGCAGTGAACTTTTTTTTGGTTTGTTTTCAAAATAGATACAGCATATTGCTTGGAAAAATCCCTTTAAATTTAGTTCACAATGTTAGATCACAGATGTGCATATTATTTTAAATATAAAATTATATGAGCTCTGCCCATCTGTTATTATTTTGCAAATGTGGTTTGATGACAGTATTCATTTTATTAGAGTATCACACCACTTTTCAAATGGCAGACATTTCAGCTGTGAATGTTACTTTTCAAATGCAAAACTACAAAACTAGGAATGCTTAATGGGGCATTAAGAGATCTATGACTTTTATCATTCCTTGGTTGCTGATCACCCATCAGCAACCAAGGAATTGCAACAACGTCAACAGGTCTCTGTCACAGCTTACAGTGGCCTATGATTGATGTAAATAATAAAGTCACATTATGTAAGCTAGCTAATTAGAGCAGAAAATGGATTTGAGCATTCGACTGAGGCCGATACCATGCCGGCATTTGTTTTATTGAAGCTGCCAATATCTGATATTTTTTGCTGATTGTCAATATTTTCAAAGTTGACAATTTCCATGCCAAAAAAATCCCCAAAAGTCTTATCAGGGTGGCAAAACCTCTTAATTTAGACCATGGGACACTAAAACATTCCACTGAAACCCAGGGTGACAATGATAATAGGATCAAAATGTTGTCGCAGAATCAATTCAGGTTAAGGACCTCCCATAGATAATCAGTGTGGTAATAATAAATTATGCACTAAATATCTAATAAAACAAACTACATTGTATCCATTACATTGGATGTGGATGAAACTGACTGGACCAGATCAGATTTTTCAATAAAAGGCCAATCCACCTCTTTCACCCACTTCCTTGGGACGATTTTCCTGCATGAATAAGTGTCTGGGAGCTCGTCCCCCTTCTCGGTGTGTGTTTTTAAATTTCCTAAATGCCGTCTATTTTTTGCTCAGCAGACGGCCTGACCACAGTGGATTTAGTGTGAGGAGCCAAACTCGTCCCCATGGGTTTCCACTGGGGCTGGCGGTGTTGACTTTACCCAGGATGCCAGGGGAGGGCTGGGAAAGGATGAGGGAACAGTCCCACCGGTGTTGAAATGGAGGTGTGGGGGGTGGGTGTGGGGGGTGGGTGGGTGGAAGGATTTCATGACCACCGGTCCAGTCCCCGGGGGGACGGGCTTTGAGTTTAACTAGGATCCAAATCCGAACCGGTTCCAAATGGTCGGATTTGGGAGAGTCAATAAGCTCCGAGGTGGCGGCTATTCCTGTAAATATGACTTGCGTGTCAAAATGGAAACACATTTCATAGATAGATAGGTACTGCAGATAGATGACGTGATCTTCGCTAATACTGTAGTCATTCACAAATACTTCCACCCACATGGGAGCGATCCCTACCAGCCAGAATACAAGCAGAACACCGGTGGAATTAGTTTATCAGTTACTTACTGAACTGCGGTCTCCAGGAATGCTTTAGCCCTCTCAGGATTTCCCCGTCTCCACCTCTTCTCTCTTCTCTCCTCGCCAAGATCCATTATCTCCTCACTCCCCAAGGCTACAGCTGCAGCCTCCCAACCCCTTAGACAAGAAGAGGAAGGTAGAAAGAGAGAGAGAGAGAGAGAGAGGGTGGGAAATATAGAGAGAGAGGAGAAAGAGAAAGACAAAGAACGCCCAAAACCCAGACAACCTCTGTGCCCGCTGTGCTTAGCCAGGTGAATATTGCATGGGACGGTGCACCGTGATTAATGTCACACCATGTAAGGTGCTTGGCTGGGTCGCCGTAGGTCCACACACACACACACACACACACACACACACACACACACACACGCACACACACACACTCATGCACACACATCCCATCACTTTAACAAGCCACAGTCATTGAGATACAGCAGGGCTACTTCAGAGCAAGCACTCCGGGGACAATTAGGCTTAGGAATATTAAATTAGCAGGGATCTAAAGTCATGCTCTGTAGGAATCGGGGCTGTTGCATGCTGGGGGACTGGACCGGGCCGCAGAGGCGAAAAAGAATTCTTCCTGGATATGTGCTGGGTGATATTGCTTTAGTGGGTAAGAGATTTTGAGCAATTTTCTTAAGCGATTTTGAATTTTGCAGCTACATTAAGGCGCAGTATGTTTTTTTTTAATGCAGTCATTAGGTTTTAGACTCAGGAGGGGGGTGTTAGCCAGAGTAAATTTGTCAGGGCATTACCTCTGCGCGCTTTGCCGGCTGCGTAGTTGTGATTACTTTCTTTTTGTATGTAATTTATTAAAGTGGGACCTCCCAGGCTACAGCATACTCCGGCTTTGCATCTGCGGGAGAATCTGTAGCTATAGCAACAGATATATTGCCCCTGGTAGATGTTTAACTAGAGCAGACGGCAGGGAGAGACATTTTATTACACCTCGTGCTTTATGATTTACAATATCACCGCGGCTTATATTACAGTAATGTTTAGGGAGCAGTTCAGAAATCTATGCTCCAGGTAATCTCGGGTGTCTGGGGTCATATTCCGCCTGCAGAAGCTTTCTGCACAGTAGCTCTCCGAGTGTGAGCTGGCAAGTCGAGTCAAGTCAGGTCGGATTCATTATAAAGCGCTTTTACCGATTCATCACTGAGGGCTTCTCAGGGCACCGGAGTGCGTAAATACAGATGGAAACAAGGAAGAACATCACGCAGAGGCCAGAGGTTGTATTGTGTGTGTGTGTGTGTGTGCGTTTCGTTGTAAACACACTCTCATCAAGCTCAATTTAAACAGAGAAGCCCTCTTTAAATCGTCTTCTTACTGTAAGTGTTACAGGAAGCGCGCTGTGTCGCCTTTAACCTCAAAACTCTTTACCAGACACTGAACACCACAGTTCAGGGAAACAGAGAACAAAGCGTTAGAAACGAGGTCGCTCGGCCCGGGTTCTCACATTCTGCTGCCTTTCATCTCGGGTTAGACCGATATATCTCAAGTTTGACTAAATATCGGATATCAGCTAGTCAGTACTGACAGTGACAAGAAAACAGCTTGCTTTTATCACCAGAAATCAGCTGTCAATCAAACGGTGTGTCCAGCACTGTGACTTTGTCTTTCTCCTTGGATTTTCTGTTGATGCAGTTTCTCTTTTCTTTGTCTGTTCTGTATCACTGCTCATGCTAACTACCCACTTCTTCTGTTTATTCCAAACAAACCAGAAACATAAAATGCATCACTACCTGTTCATCAGAGGATTTTTCCCAGGAAAGAGCTACCAGGCTCCGGGCGTTTAGAGCAGCAAATGTAAAAAACTTTCATGAACCGACTATAGCTTGAATCGCTCTTGTGTCATATCAATCAGTGATAGAGCGTAGCAGTATTACTTTGAAGGCACTATCAGTAATGTGTCCCAGAGTTTCAGAGGTGTGGTGGGTTTCCCTGCCTGAAGGAGCTGCCAACCCCTAAAAGAATTTCATTTGTATGAGTTTCAGCATAGAGTTTTAGTGTCTCATGGTCTGTTTCAGAGGCTTTTACACCCTGCCAAGAATAAAACTCTGGGGGAACTCACCGAATTCCTTTCTGGCATGAAAACGGTCACATTCGAGGATTTGGAATATCAGCACAAAATACTGTCCATTGGCAGCTTGGATGCAAAAAAAAAAAAAAAAAAAAAAAAATCAGCATCGGCCTTCAAAATCACATATTGGTCGAAGGTGAGGGTAACTGGGCGCCAGGTGTCACGTTTCCTGGGCACTGCCGTGTCCGGAGGCTGGCAGCCGCCTTGCGCGCGGTGCCGTGTTACATGGGAAGCTGTAAGGACGCGGGGATCTGGTGTGTGTAAGGGAGAATGGAAGTGGGTGGCAGTCCTGAGCCTTCTCTGAAAAGGGAGCCCTCCTCCAGTTGTGAGAGGCCCTTTGTCGGAGGCCCGTCTGTTTTGACAGGCCCGAGAAGAGGTAAGACAATAGAGGGGCCAGGTTTTTTTTTTATCCCGGTGCGCACCTACAGCGGGGCCGCCCCGCTCCGCCGCCGCATTGTTCCGTATCATCGTTTGCAAATGCCTCGTTCTCTCCTTTCTGCAGTTGTATCAATTTGTTTTAGTTAATTAGCGCCTCAATTAGCACCTATTTAATAGGATTCCATTTAATCGTTGCTTGGCTTGAAGAATGTGTTTTTCACATGTGTGTTCTAATTTGTAGTTCGTCTCGTGTGTGTGTGTTTGTGGTGTATCTGTGTGCATGTGTGTTTCTAGGTGAGCTGCATCTGTGCGAGTGGTCTCGTGCATCTGATGTGTAGTGCATCCTGTGTGTGTGTGTGTGTGTGTGTGTGTGTGTGTGTGTGGGCACGTGTGGGTGTGCCCACGTGGGCATGCATGGTATGTCTGCGTATGTGTGCTTTGGCATCTGTATGTGTGTGCGTGTCTATATGGGTTGTATCTGTGTATGTGTGTGTATTCCTGTGCGTGTGTGTGTGTTTTTGCCTTTTGCGTGTGTCCTGATGCGTAGTTCATCCCGTGTCCATCTGTATAGGCATGTATGTGTGTTTGTATTTTATCTGCGTATGTGTGCTCCTGTGTATTTGTGCGTGTTGGCCTATGTATGTATGTTCTGAAGTGTAGTTCATCCTGTTTGTGTGTGTGTGTGTGTGTGTGTGTGTATGTGTGCCTCCCTGTGTGGTGTGGCTGTGATGAAGTGCTCGCCTACTTGGCGGCGTCTGGATGTTGAAGTGTGTAAGTGTCGTCTTCGCCACTTCAGCCCATTAAGGGTCACCGCATTAATGGGATCTGCCGAGGCCTCTGGCCCTGTTTTCGTAGCCCTGCGTCTGCGGGGTGAGGGGGGTGGAGGGTGTGTGTGTGTGTGTGGGGGGGGGGGGGGGGGGGAGATGGGCTAGCAAAGCTGGACATTAACTCGGACGGATTAAATGGGATTAGTGGTGTCACTGAAACAGATGTGATCTTTTCAGCCACAGCTTTCCCTTTGTAGCTCACTGTGGAGAGCGCTGGGTTTTTACTGTGATGCAACACTGACCCCTGCTGCATTTCAGAGTCGTTGCACCCACGGGCGAGGGAGGCGGGCGGATTACACTGTATTAACCCTTTACCAGGCTGCATCGTGGCGTCCATTGGGGGTCACTGTTCCCATTTGAAAAACATGGAATGAGGCCTCTCCTCTCCTTTCCTCCTCTCCCTCCTCTCTTCCTCTCCTCTCCTCTCTGCCATCTTGCCTGCCTGATGCAAAGTGTCTTGGGGCTTGCTTACACGGAGCCCGGGCGGCGGATCCTTTGCAGGTGCCATCGACATGCTTCCTGCAGCGTCTTGTAATGGATGCTTAATGTGGCTGCAAAATGTTGCCATGAAAACACCGTCGGAGATAATGAAATGCCGCCGGAACACGGAGGCTCGCGTGGGTCGCGTATGTGCCGCCGCTCGTCGCTCATATTAGCTCATTAAAACCGCGAGCGG